>NW_010527012.1:14165-30139 GCF_000687285.1 Phaethon lepturus
ACAGGACTTCTCAAATCGGGCGACAGATAAACCGAGATGGGCTTTATTTCCACCCGGAAATCACAACCCCCCTGCTCAGCCTTTCCCCTTCTCCGCAAACGGGGGAACCGGTGCCTGTGGCACAACGTCGCGAGAAGCGCGGCGCAGGAGCGCGACTGATGTACGTACTCGCGAGGGTGCTTCCCGCGACTCCCAGCTCTGGCTTAGTTTGTGACGCTCTTTTCACAGACGCTTTTTGCTCTGCCCACACGGGAACCCACCGTCGTCTTTGGCCCGATCGAGTCGAGACACCCGACTGAAAATACTGCCAGCTACAGTTCTTAACTGTCTCGCACTGTGAGCAACAGCTGAATGATTTAATTAAAATAATTTAATTTAGATTAGGCGTATTAGACGCTGTAAGTGAAGGAGCAGAAGGGCGAGCGCCGCGATCCGCAGGCAGTCAAGCGTACCGCCCAGAGACCCCCAGCTCACAGCCCGGGGTCAGACGCGCACCCCCTGCTCCCGGCTGCAGCTGGGGGTGTGCCGGGGGGGCTGCCTCTGCTTTTGGGAGACCGGAGGAGCAGGGCTGTGTGTCGGGGGGGATTAACTACATTGTCACTCACTAATGACAGCTGCCGGATGATTAGAAACCACATTAAGTCCTTAACTTTAACTTTGGTAATCAGCAAGATCAAACTCCTACAACCGGATTGGAATCTCTTCTGTTAGAACAAAAAAAAGAGAAAAAGAAAAAAGAGAAAGAGTATGAAGAAAGTAGTTTGCACGATTGCTACCTGATCAGAATGGAAGGCAGCAAACAAGCACACAGTCATAAAAATGAACTCTGATGGAATAAAATACTTCACCGATTTGGACCAGCTTCAACAGCACCATACGCGAGGACTAGGTTTTACTACGCATACAGGACAAAGGTTTTAAACAATTAATATTATTTCTTCCTATCAAATGCTGACAATCAAGAATCAACCAATAAAGGGGAAATTTCATTTAAGCATTTTGACATCATATTCTTCAGGAAAGTAGAACTTGAGAACAGCAAGGCTCTGCTACATTTACTGTGAAAAAGGAAAAAACCCCCAAACTTGCAGAAAAAGACCTGAGTAGCCTTTACCATAACCATTCACGGGGCAGGCTGTTGGTCAAGGCAAAATACGTACACTCATTTTGGGAAACTTGTCGATTTGCCATATTCTCCACGTAGACAGAAACGTTACCTCTTCAATACTACTTTTAAAGCAAATTCAAAACAGGGCGTTAATGGTAAGGCTGTAAATGATTTTTGTTTTTTGTTTTTTTGGTTGTTTTTTTTTTTGCCCTATGACTCTGATAAGGCCGCTTTTGGAAGTAGAGTGGTTACCCAACCCTTTTATGGCTTCAACAAACCCGTACTTCTGCCTCCTCTTCCATACAATGCAGACTCTATTTGCACCCCTGCAGTACTGAATTACAGATAAAGTTACAGCAAATTTGTTTTCTCAAGAAAGCCGTGAGGCCTGATATCCCTTGAGTAACAACAGCCTTGTCTTTCATTCAGAAGAAGAACTGGAATAATTTTCTCCGAGAAACAAACGCTCCCCCCGTCGACAATAGAGCTGTTCTTGCCGCGCTGACGGGACGCGGCTCGGTTCGCAGGGGCTCGGCTGGAGGGGCAGGAGGGAGTCTGACCTGGGTGGGCAGCCCGTGCCGGGGTAGGCAACTCCGGCGCGCTCCACCATCCCTTAGACGGGCTGATGGCCGTCTCCGCTCCCCGTAAGCACAGAAGTACGCTCGAGCGAACCAGCAATTTAGAGAGATGCGTCTTGTTCGTGCTGATGGCATCAAGGGATTGATACATATAACCTGAAGCAGCCTTGGAACATAGCGAAAGTGTCTTAAAATGTTAAAAAAACCACAACGCACACCCAAAGTCATTCTTGTATGTGAAAGGAATACTGACATAATAATGACCTACCAGTGCACTATTTTCCAACTGCTCTAGCTAATAGACTGTGATGAATAAATAACTTTTTAATGTGTTTCACTGGAGTTGCACTAGGGAATATTAATATCCAGTATTAAAAACACTATTCAGATTGATGTGAAGCTGTAAGGCTATGAAGATAGTGACATAATACAGAAACAAAGCTCAAACAAGAGATTTCATTAGCTACCTCTTGTTTAAAATAAATCACTCCAAAATGTTTCCCTGTTTACTTGCTGCAATATTTTGATATTAATCCTAAGAGATGAAAATCAAGCACATCTAGGGAATAAGCATTAAGTGTTGTTAATGTGGCCTTACACTGTTAATCATTATCTTGGGAAAACTATGTTGTGTTTTATATACTAATACTATGACATTTTTATTAACTCATAATCCCTCCATTAACAGTGGTGCTTTAAGCAAGTAATAATCAAGATGGCAGCAAATCTTAAAAATACCTACTTTTAGATGTTTCACTCATGTTAAAGGGATAGTGTATCTGCTGGTACTAGAGGTTCTCTAAGGGAAAACAGCGAAAAGAATATTGCATACCAAGAGAAAATACTCATTCTTTAGTTACTAAGGAAAACAGGATTAAATCATCATTAACAGTATCCCTTACAGTACTGATCGCTCATCTTCAAACGAATTAGCTGATTTTAATTATTAAAAATACAGTTTTCCTTGAAATTGAAGAATGTATCATTGGAAAATAGAGTTTCCAGTATGTACAAGAGTACAAGAAGTACAAGTATGTACTCCTGGTCAGAGTTAAGGAAGAGATTTTTTCCTCTCCCTTATAAATGATCACCAGAAAGAGACAGACCTCAGGAGAGAGAGAGAGAGAACAGAAGTATCACACAAGCTGACTTTATCAAGATGAGAACAGTCCAGAAAGGAGCACCTCAAGCTGAACAGACACCACACACTCGTATACTTAAAGACTGAGGAGAAATATAAGGAAATAGCAAGAACTCATGCCTTAGTCCTGCCAGGGCTACTATTAAAGTAGAGATTTGCCTTCAGCTTAACATGTTTACCCCTCAAGTTATGATTTAGAGGAGATGTACTGAGTGCAGAGAACCACAGATAAGCATTAATATTGGCTTGATTTTTTTTTTAAATCATAGCTTTCCCAAGTATACAGGGCCACTTCCTACAGTGACGAGTGGAAAATGTGTATTCAGTATATCAAAACAGAATTAATTTTATTCATTTCTCAGCACATTTCTTCTCTACCTTTTTATTTTTTTTTAATGGGGTTAGGAAGTGCCTGTCTCTGTTCATTAATGAGCAGTGTCTACTTGCGGAGGCCAGTCAATTAGAAGTGGAATACAGGCACGTCTAATCACAGCTACTATACAACTGTGGGGAGAAAATCATGCCTCCTATTCAGCTGGTGCCGCACACTAATTGCCCAAGAAGTTCCAATTGCATAATACCAGTTTTAACAGATAACTTTGCAAGGCTAACAACAGCTGTGAGAGCAGTGGTCAATCTCAAATGAACAAGACTAAACTACGCCAATTTCCCGCTTTTGCACATCAGTGTGTTCTTCTTAGAGTACTTGTGTCTCTGGAAAGCCCTTGGTGTCTTGTAACTTCAGAGCTACATTAATTCTGCGGATGTTATTCATGGAAATGTACAAACTCCAAAGATCTGCCATGCAGTTGCAAGTCTACTCAGCGTCAGCTGCAGCCGTCTGGCTCGCAGTTAGTAATTTTTTTTTCTCTTTGGTAACAATTCCAGTCAGAACATTAGTTATCTCTCCTGGGTAACCGTTAATACTTATTTTGGAATAAAGAGAATCTACCACTGAAACCAAAATAAATTATACTTTTCAATTTCGTCTCTTTGTTTATTGCAAAGTAATAAACAGATTTTGGGATATAAACACCTATTATTTTTATTTTGAAAATTAAATAACCTAAGAAAAGAAAAAAAGTTGTTTCTATGAAACAAATGGCTATGAGGTTTACAGGCTTTTATTTCAAGGTCAACTGAAACTCTCCTTTCCGCCTGCAGAAGCTAAGTCACTGAAGTACGACACCTGGTAAAAATTTAGCGTTCTGCCCACACTCTGAGTGTTTCATGTACTAAAAAAATACCTAGACAACGTTGCTCCTTGCATTAATACTTAACTAAAAGGATCTTCAAGGCGGTTTTTGCTCCTCTTTATATTGCCGTGACCCGTACAAGACGTTACTGTGCAAACGCCCAACCTTTACCCACAACATAGCTAAGGCTACCTGAGGATTTTCTTCAGAACATTGGAACCACCAGTTTGGCCTTTACTTAAGAAATTTAAGCAAACATTCTGCCTAAATAGTAATTTTCCAGATGCAGCCTTGTCACAGAGTTCTGCAGCCACCACCTTGGGCCCACCCCCAGCAGGAAAGGGGTAAAAGCACATGGAAAGGTAGTTCAGGGAAGCACCATTTTTCTGGGAAAAAAAAAAAGGATTAAATCCTGGTTCTTCAGGTATGGAAAACACCCTGGGTGGAAAAGATGTTTACCCTGACTAAACTAAACAATAAATATTACATTAATAATGTGCTGTATAACTTGTGCATAATTTAGAAGAAAAAAAAAAATCCACCATTTGTAAAACTTCTTCAATATTCTTCCGTAACATTGCAATTCAGTGGTTTGTCCCCTTGAAATTAAGATGGTCCACTCAGTACACAGAGACGCATTATCCCCAGGAAAGGGCAATTTCTAGTGCTATGGCTTTTTCACACCCTGTCGCAAGGAAGTTTTGCGAACTACGAAAACAAGCAGCTCTCCTAGTTTAGCTGTAAATGCCAAGTCGCTTCATGGGGCCTTCCTGAAAAACCTTAACGGGGTTCAGGTGAAAATAAAGCTTCTTGCATGGAGAGTCCTCCTCACGCCGCGGAGGAAGGCAGAGGGGCCACAAGAAAGGGGACAGCGGAACCAGATAGCCGTTTCTGGCTCCGTCTCCTACTGCCGCGGCGTGAACGCGCTGGTCCTTCGCCCTCCCTGGCAGTTCCGCTGGTTTTGGTACCGGCGTCACACCCGGCGTCACACTCGCCAGTTATTTCCAAGGGGGAAGCATGCTTTCAAACTCTCTCGGGTGCAAACCAGCCGTTTTTGGAACGGGGAGCATGCAGCATCTCTCCTTTGCCAAAGATACAGGAAAAAGCTGTGTGGGGCAGGCAATGCCTTTTTTGGAAAAAAGGAACAAAACTTCCTGTGTAACTTTTGCAATGGTTACTTAGGGGTCTTTTTCTTTTGAGGCTTTACTTACAACACCAATAAAACCAGTTGCTGCTAGGCACGGAGCATGTGCAGCATTAGCAGAAACGAAATGTGTTCTGAGCCTTTTTTATATTAACGGTCTGGATTTCACATTCTGCAATCAGAACAGAAATTATAAAATTGCATGTTAAACAACACAAGCATATTTTCATGATGCATATTTGAAACATTACAAAGTTACCCTAAGTGTTTTCACTCCAGTAAAATCAAGCATATTGAAAATTACTTGTTTTTTCTTATTTTTCCACCCAGGCACATATGCTTATAGTTATCACCTACCAGTTACGTACCTACTGAACAAATGACTACTCTGTAAGGATAAGCACATTGAAGATTCCTTAAGGAGCATTAGGAAGAAATTGGTGGTTTCATTTCTGAACAGGCTGTCCTTTCTAAGCCTCCTGCGCATTGTATTTTCAAAAGCTTTAAAACGTTGCTTCTCTGTTTGATTTTCCTCACTTGGGCTTTTCTCACTAGCATGCGACATACCTGGTTACTGCCTCTTTCTTTACTATACTGAAACTTTTTGCAGAACACTATATTATGTAATTCTAACTATTGAACAGCCCAGCAAAATCACTGTGTGCCATAGTCCTTACACTTCAAAGCAAACCGTTGTAATACCTACTGCTGCTAAAGTAAAAAGGAAGTAAAACACTCTTTGTAACATGATTTTATAATGTGCTGGTTCTCATATGACTAATAACTAAAAGATGATGAAAAAGTAAGATATTTTATAATCCACCCATGTGCACTGTATAAGTAATGAAAGTTTAAATGGCCAAGAATTCCTGCAGTGACTGTGAAATAGCAACTCGGGGAACCCAGCGCCCACAGGGTACACAACTACTTTCTCCTTAGAACACCGTCACTAAATAAATCTCCAAATTTACTATCAGTGCTACCCGACGTCTTTCAAGTGCTAAGTTTTCCGCTCAGAAGAGTTCTGTGCATGGAAAAGGGAAGTGCACATAGGACTAGATGATGCCATGCGACCCCGCTTGGGACACACAGCCCTGCGGGGTCCAACGCAACCACCCCACCACCTCCCAGCAACACCAGTCAGCCGGGGGCCACCCTGTAGGTGATCCAGCGCCGGATGGCCACTCGGGCAAACTGGCTGCCTAGACCTCTAGTCACACCACTGCCTTAGGAGGAGATCTAAGCTTGCTTTTAGAACTTTTCAGGGAACACTAAACACCGGGCAGTAACTAATAGTTTTTGTTAATTTCTGTGATTTTTGACCAACCGCATTTTCATGCATCAGACCTTTTGGTGCACCAAGCTGTAAGAGTATTCTGAAAGCTTTGGTCATCAAATACTTTCAGTGCAAAGTTGTCAGCTTTCTAAGTAGGGAGAAGAGGAAAACAGGTGGGAAGAATGGTCTGGTCGTGAAGGGAAAAGTCCAAGACGTGGGATACCCATGCTATATTCTGCTGTGTATTTCCTGTTTGAGATATCATAAAATAAGGAAAGTATTGCCCCACACTGCATAGGCTTTTTTGAGATTGAACGCTTCCAAGATTATGAAGAACTCAGAATGGAATCTAGGTAAGTATCTAAAATAGATATGCGTGTAAAATAAACACCTAAGGGAGCAATTAAAGTGCCTAAAGGTAGAGATGGTGCCATTTCAGACACCCTGGGGTGGGTACCCCAGTCACCCGGATGGTGATGGCAGAGTGACACAGTACTTAATACAGACACACGCCCTTCTGCGACAGCAGCTGGGTGGCACACAGGATGCTCTAGATCAGCAAGAACGGCACCAAGCCTGCACTTAGGCAATGAATTAAATGCTAAAGTGGTTTAGCAAGTATGCATTCACTTTGCGAAGGAAGTAAAATGAAAGTGATTTTTTTAAAAACAAAACACTAGAAGAAATTTTTAAGTATATAAATATTTCCCCGTCTCTCTTGATCTGCAAACAGACAATGTGTCAAACACAAGACATAGATTGATAGGCACCAGGTATTTCCAGAACAGCATCACTCCTCAGTTGCTATAGTTAAGTACACAGGGGTTTTTTTAATCACTGCTGATGCTGGTATGTTCTTGAGGTATGAATGGTTAATGGATCTCAATGGTCATATATACCAGGACCCACTATGTTGTTTTTCTTTCCCATTCCACTTTCTAAAACCTGGCACGCAGTATAGCTAAGTCAGTCTTGTAGAAAGTTCAAATCCCACTGTATTTTTGCAGCAGTTTCACATTGGTTCTGTTGGTCTATGGAAAATCAGGAAAGAGGAAACAGGATTTAGACCACTCTCCTTTTTGTCTGCTTTACTTCTGAAAAAAACCAAGAGAACAACAGTCTGGTCTACTTAATTCTCTTTCCTACTCTTGAAGATACAGCTGACAAAAAGCTGAAACACTCCTGCACATGTGTGCAAAATGCTTCAGAAATTAATCTTGCACCTTGCCTTGCCACTGCCATACCACTCTACGTCTGCAAATCTCTCTTTTGAGAGCAGGCAGTTTTGACAGCAACAGGAATTTTTGGAAAGGTATTTTTAGGGTGTGAGAAGTTTTTGCAACTGCCTTACCAGCACTTCTTCCAACTTCCAATTCTAGACAACAGGTGGCAAAGACGATCAGATGGTCCACTCCACCCAGGTTTAGCAAAAAGCAGTTTGGAGGTGTTTATATGTTACATCCTCAATAATGGTAATCAACAATGACAAAATCTATGAACTCTTAAATATATCTGCAGAATTCTGATTCTCCTACAATTACAGGGTGGGGGGAAAAAAAAAAGAAAATATTTAGTAAGCAGCACAAATGCACTCCCACTCCTGATGGTACCATACCAGGTTTTTCCCAAAACATATCTGTCCTGCAGCTTTGAGCGAAAGTTGCTTCTGAAATACATAGTAGTGATCATTTCCCTTTTTAATAGGGAAAAGCTAAGCAAGTTGACAAAATGACTGTGTCATTTTCTACTAGGGACCAGCTCTTTTTTCTCTTGCCTCCTTCTCGGTTTCAATTAATTAGCATGACACAACCACAACTAAAGGGTGTATGTGCAAGAGAACTAACACTTAATCAAAGGCTAGAGACACTTATATTGTTTTCACACACGAACTGTGTAACATTAGAAGACAAAGCGAAGGTGAGTTAGATCTGACAAATGACTTGGATGCAGGGTTAGTCATTTTATCAATATTTCAAAGCCTAAGAAAGAAAAATATTTTCTATGTGCATGCATACACATGTATAGAAAGATTCAGAGCAATAAGAACAGGAATAGGAGAACATGTTCCCAGCAAGCTTTAATCTGAGGACATATGGAAATGTACACATGTGATCGGGTGAGGGTACTCTGCTTCCAAATGAGAAAGGAAACAAGTTTATTTTATGAGTAACAGCTAAATGTTCAAGCAGGCAATTAAAGTGTTTTACTGAGGCCATTTTGGGATACCAACACTTTGAAGATTATATATTCTCTCATATTTCATGCTCAATGTTCCTCTAAGTAAAATATGTGGTTCCCTTTAGTTACTCAGTTATGAATTGTACTTTAAAGGCAAGGGGACATTTTTGATAATGCACATCTTAAACTTTTCATTAAACTACCAAATTTAAATTCTACCTTTTTGTGCACTCTGACATTTTTGTCTGGCGTTTTCATTAATTTTGCGACATACATAAATGTAGCTGAAATGTTAACTGATCAATACTTTGTCTCTCTCATGTAGCACTAGAGCGAAGCTCCCCAAGGACCACGCAGCAGTACAGAAATTAAATGTGTAAAATATCAAATGTTAATGTTAAACACAGCAGCACTTACTGTATAACGACTGAAAAGGCTAAAAGAATTCCAAACGGACAGATGGTAGCACAAATTATCTACAATCACATTTAAAGATTAAAGTTTGTCCCATAAAATAATTCATTGACTCACGTTGAAGTGTGTCCTTTTACTGATAGCTCAGTTGTCCAATTATTTTTGTGCTCATTACAGTGAGAAATGACAGTACTGGAAAAAAAGAGTGTACACTTTTTTCCCCCTACATTGCACTCACTGACATCTGCAAGAACACAAATGTCTGGTCAAGAAGCTGATGGAAATTAGGCCCAATTTAGTACACATTTCAGTGCCCACAGTAGATTAATCTAAAGAAAAAACATCCATTTTCGCATACTCTAATGAAGCTCTTCTGCCCAAAACATACCATATTAATTACTGAATTAAAAAATATATAAAAATTAACTGCTAAATAATCCAAAGGTCTGTTTTAAATACAGAAAATCAAGTGAATTTACAGGAAAGGCACTCTACATATTCTATTCTTTTTCCTTGCATTTAGATGTGTAAGAAGCATAGACGCAAGCACGTAGCACATTCTTGATGAGCCTCTAGACATAACAGGGCTGCATGTGATATAATAAAGCTGTTCTGGAACTGAAACATTAATTTAACATTGTTGCTATACACTTCCTTTATTTAACAGGAAATAAATATGAAAAAGGAGGACAGAATATAAAACCTTCCAATGCTTCAAATCTGAAGTCATATTCTGGCCAGATCAACCTATGTTTCATGAACTATTTAGAAATATATTTGAATATCTGAAAAATAACAGCTAATAATGTGTCACAGTTATGTGAGCACAAAAATATAACAAATTATGTCTGTTAAGAGCAGTTACACTTCTGCTGTGAATTACTGAGGCACAGAAAAAGAGGAGTCAAAACTTAGAGGCATTCAGACAAAATCCCAAGGGAAGATGGTTAAGTTTAATGAAGGTCAACAGAAACAGGTAAAATATTGCTTAGTTGAGCAAATGCATAATGTAGAACATTGAAAATTTAACTTCTAGGTTTCTGTACTTCTAGGTACAGCATGGGCAACACCAGTCTTTGAGCTGGTGCCTTTGGACAGATTTGAGAAGGACCATCCTAAACCTTTAATAAAGCATTTCCTTTCCTAAAATGTCCCAAATAATGTAAAGGTTTGGGATGGCTAAGTTCTGGAGTATAAATAATCAGCAAGCCCCTTCAATGAATACTTGTAGTCTCAACGACTGACACTGTGACTCTCCAAGGAGAATGACTTTAAAAAGAGCTGCAGTGAACGCTTCAGCATGTGGAGATGAAGCAGGTAACTGTAGCTTATTGTAGAGTCAACACATTAATCAAGGCTTTCTGTGGATTTCCAAGAGTAGTCCTCCTTTCCAGATCTCTCTCATTAACTACAACTACATTTCTGAAAACTGGGCTAGTCAGCCAGAATTTTTTCACCTGTGGTCTCCCGTAACAGTAGCACCATCAGAAAGCAAAGGCACGGGGTGACGTACGAGACGAGGGTACCTGTAATAGTAACGCCAAGAACTTGGGGCAATGGAAGATCTGAAGAATCAACCCTTAGATATGTAACTTATGTCAAACACCTGTAAATCTGTATCAGGACGTTATTGATCAAGGTACGTCTTCAAATCCAACAGGAAAGAAGAAATGGTTAGTTTAAAAGTTTACTTCTTGTAAATTATTTATTAGTCTGCCTACAGAGCTGGAAACCTCCAGAACAGCCTATTTCTCATGGCCTTTTTGGCACTGACATTTCACTGTGACATCCTCCAACCTCTGGGAGACAACCTCAAGAGGAGATACGATTTGTGTAATAGTGAAGAGATGAAAATGATATATACAAGTAGAGCTTTTTTACAGACTCTCTTAAATTCAAGTGTAACCCTAGTGCAAGCATAATTCAGCATTACACATACAAGAAAAACTCTCAAGATTTTTCAAGGGCCTATGATAGCTATGAAACTCCAGAAACTATTTAAATCCTCACCTCATGACCATGATAAAAGTTCATGTAGATTTGACTTGGCTAGCAAAAACTTATCAATATTTGCCCAGCAGAGGATGATTTGATATTTGGAGAACATGACATCAGGTTGAAAAGCACAGGATACACTTGGCAGGCAGAGCAAGAACACGTCTGTGAAGTCACAGCACTGATGCAGATGTAACATATCTGTAACTACAACAACCACAAAGCAAAACAAATACTAAAAGAAAACTAAGAAAAGCAGGCTTCTGAGACGTGCATATATATAAAATATGAATATATATAAAAATCAAATCAAGTTTCCACTGCAATACACTATAACTACAGTAATGATGTATACTGACTTAGACCCCCCTGCTTAAACTCTGTGTTTTATCTATTTCCAACTACTTACTATGACACTGAATTTCTTCTATGATCAGAAACAATTACAATTTAACAGCAACAACAATTTCTTCCATGGCCACAGCAGCACACCATGAGAAAGAAAGAATTTCATTTGCCCCAAAGAATAGGATGTCTTCCCATTTCCCTTTGTTCCACCAGTAACAGGCAGGTATTCCATATCCATATTAAAATCAGACTTAAGACAGATGAGTATTTACTAACTGGATTAGTAATAGCAACATGAGCATTTGAGTTTTATGTAGAAACCTCCATTTTTCTAAGAAATTTTGACTGTTTTACACTGAAATGACAAATCATCTTTTAAAGTAATGAGTAGCACGTATATTTAGATCTTTGCACATCCTGTAGTTACTCCAGACATCAGGAAAAGTGTACAAAGGCTGAGTGTTTGAACGGCACATGTATCTCCTGTACTCCTGGTGAACATTGCAACCAAGGACCAACAGCGTGCTGCCATCCTTTGACAGGCCACAGGGTTAAATGTTAAATGTTTAACATTTAACATTTTAACAAGTCACATGCTACAAATGGAGCCTTGATAGAAGAAACTTCCTGCAAAACACCATGATTTAGTGTGTGCTCCAGTGCAGTAAAATGCTCCAATGTCTTATCTGATTTCTCCAAATTTCAGGCACCTGAGCTTCAGGCACCCAAGCCAGGAGCACTGTCACCAGATTCCCTCTATAATTATTCAAAGTAAGATCAAAACTATTCCCTGTTCATATTAATGGTGGAGTGGCTCATAACTTCAGTATTTCAGCCAACTTAATAAATCTAGTTATTCCAGAAAGTGTGCCCATGCATACATTTTCACTCCTGGTGGGATGGCTCAGGCAAAAAACAAATGGGGACTCTAGTCTTGTTTGTAGCTCATATGATATTGAAAGTAAAAAGATACCGATCTGGGAAACTCAATGTAATCTACAATTATGCTTAGAATTTTCAAAATTTAACAGGGAAAAAAAGGTTAATTCTAATAAAGCTAATGTTTATGGAGAAATAGCAGATTCATTTAAATCACTAAAAATTAACCCACTATTAATTCACAATTAACTATGACCAGAGCTCAATGTTTGAAAGGTACCAGTTTGTTTGCATTCGTGATTTTAAAGTTGGTTTTGGTTTTTTTTTGGTTTGGTTTGTTATTTTTTCTTTTTTCTTTTTTTTTTTTTTTTTAAACCAAGACCACTAAAACTTAGTAAGGAAGCAACCATTTGGGTCCAGAGCTCTCCACTTCTAAAAAAGTTACAGGTGTAACATATATCAATATGTGGAGGACAAAGTAATGCTAAGTTTACAGTCATAATATGTATAAGAATTTGTGAAGTTTTAGTGTACATATGCAATATAGAAGGTGGCCAAACAAAATTTAACAAAAGAAATGTGGGAGAAGCTCAAGATACATCATTCAGTAGTTCACCGACTGTATTTTGAGTGGTATCACTCGCTTACGTTATTTGTACAACTATAAATTACAACCCCCAACTTTCTATCTTGTTTGTGTGACATTTTAAACTTAATTACTTTTTTAAAAAAGTGAATAAACATGATTTGCAGAATGTCCATAATGCAAAGTTTTAAATAAATAAAATAGAGAAACCCCTAGATCAAAGTGTATTATCTCTCCGTCTAGAACACAAATACACCAGCGTGATTAACAATAATATAAGGAAGATCATACCAAAAAAGCAGCAAGACTTCTTGGGGGAGAATCCCAGTCAAAGCAACTGCTAATGTAGTACGCGGCATTTATGAGCACCATGATACAACGCTTCATCCGGATAAAGTTTCTTAACAGTAGCTGTTAAAAAGATGAAAGAATGAAAATGTTTCAAAACCCCAAAAGCTTCAGAGGAGGCTCACGCTTACGTTATTGCCATTCTTAATTTGGGTGAAGATTGAGAAAATAACATGTTAAGCTCTCTAGCTCACAAACTGAGAAAGATAGTTTAAAATTTGAGAGACTTGGAGGAGAGAGAATTTGTTAGTTGTGTCATCTGATGCTGGTTGAATTTAACTCTAAATGGTACACAAACTACCGTTCAATTTTAAAAGGCCACTTGCAAAATTTCACGAAAGGTTTTGTTATTAAGATTTCAGAGTTTTATTAAGTAGGCGAGACTTTCCCCATTCTCAAGCACTTTTAAATTTTGAATTTTAAATTCACTTTTAAATTTTGAAATACACTTTTAAATTTTTAAATTTAAGAAATTTTGGCCTTTCTTAATGAAAAGATGCTGCAAGACACTAACCTGAACGCATGCAAAATCACTGCTCTAATTGAATTAAGATCACTTGCACCCTCTACATACAATTTTTCCTCCATTTGTAACAAACTTGTCTACAGTGATGTACTTTGATGAGAGGGTTTTAAGTATTTATCAACATAACTTTAACTACATACATTCAATCTATATAGAGACGAGACACAAGCATGCTGGGTTTTGATTCAGGAGAATACCCTTAAATCCTCTAAAATGGCAACAGACTTGACCAAAAAAAGTGAACAAACCAGTGAATGACTTGATTTGTGTACCAAGTCGCACAGAAAATGCTAGACATGTTCGCTCTTGGAAAATGTGGATTTTTAAAATGCAACTGCATCAGTCATAAAGATTCCTTTTTTCCCCTACCTTAAATGGTATTGTGGTGGGGAACCCCGTGCAAGCTAATCTAAAAAACCACCAACCCGAAGTGGGTATTTAAAGTTTGCTCCTCCTGCCATCTGCAAAAATTACAGTGCCATTTTCTGTTATGAAAGGGGTGAGAAGAATGAATCTTGAATAAAAGGCCTTGCTGCTTCTTTGCTGGAATAGATATGCAAAATGCAGCTTTAGTAACTGCATTACTTGCAACAGTAAAGAAAGAAATGTTGCGAATCTTGAAATCTTTTTTAACGAAATACGTCATACAACTGATATAAAATTCATCCAGTAGATAATTTAGATTACACTCAAGCTTATAAGCTTTCAGCAAAATAAAAAACAGTTTTGAGACCTTTGCCTTTTCACTGCAAACAACAAAAATCTTGTTTCCACAGTCAAACCAAAAGCCCAGTTCTCTGCATATAAAATACATCATTTGTGGAACATGAAAAATTGGATCAAAAATAGTTCAAGTGCAGAAAAAGATAAGATGTGAGTTTAAGTATTTTTTACCAAAACATTAAAGCTGTGTGTAGCAAAAATATCCAGAGGAAAAACAAAAAGAGTCCAGACATTTTCTACTCACAGGACTCTCGAAAGTAATAAAGAGTTTTAGTTTGCTTTCACCTTTCATTCAAACCTTACTCAATTAACTTGTTTAAAATTTGGCTAAAAGATTGTTGAAAGACTCTCGACCCTGCAACAAATGGAGATCTTTTGGGTCAAGGTTAGCAGCAAAAATTTATGCAAGACTTAGTTTACATGCACCTGTGCTATAATCTGATATGTGTGGAACCTGATGGTTTCAACTCTGTTCTTATTCACGTATTTCATGGAAATTAAGCTGCAATTTATAGAAGAGACACAATAAACCCATGTATTTTGTTTCTGCCTTTTCCAACCTATCATATTCTTTTGTAAACAGGTAATGAAAATGTTATTCTTTACACTCAGCAGTATGATACCAGATATTTGGATGTGCACACTTGATATTAAGGCTTTTGGAAAGGATTAGTGTTTCCTTACTCTTTACCTGTTTAGACAGTCTGTTTTCCTCTTCAATGTACTTCTGTTCTTTGGGCATTAAGGTTCGTATGCTGGCTTTCACCTACGCATTAAAATGTGTGTCAATATTTCAGGCTTACTCGCTCCTTACTAATAACACATGCTTCAATTTGCAAAAATTACGAAGTTTCCAAGTCATGGCTGCCAAACCCGCGACACACAAACGTACACAGAGGCAGGAGTTGCTGCTCCTTACATTAGCCGCAACGGCAGCGGCAGCAGCAACAAAAAGAGTGGGTGTGCCAGGCAGTGGCAGAGGAGTATTCTGTAGTATACATCAAGGCTTAGGGAAAATGAGGAATGACAGAAATTCTCCACAAATCAGGAACAAAAGCTTTCATGAAACTGAACTCTTTAGCAGTACAAAAAAGCCAAAGTTAAGACTTACAGCATTAAAAATCACATCTATTTCAAGATAGATGACCCCCTTTGTTGGCCCTGTCAGCTGCTTGTTTTTCAAGACGTAGGCTTTCTGTTCACCATTTTGAATCTGCAGGAAAAGGACATGACAGCCGTCTGTCTCGCGGTCTCCGCTGAATACACCCCCCCGGTGACCCCTGACCCCCAGCTGCTGAAACTGACAGAGAACCCAAAACAACTGTGGCAAGTCTGACAAGTACCTGTTCATTACCAGGACCGAGTCTGTCAGGAAAAATTAACTATCATGGGATTCAACATGGCCGTGAATTGAGTATGTTAAAATTTTAGTGTTCTTATTACAGACCTCGGCTGAGAAATGACAGACACAGAGCTGCAAATTTTTTTTTTTCTTTTTTCTTTTTTTTTTTCTTTCCCCCCACCCCCTTCAGCA
>NW_010527012.1:30160-32725 GCF_000687285.1 Phaethon lepturus
CAGGTGAATGAAACTTACAGACAGCAACGGTATAGCAACTTTGCCTAGAAAGTCAGCACTCCGATCGCGGTCTTCGTCATAAACTGTCACTTCAAGCACCGAGTGGATGTCTTTAATATTGCTACAAAGGGAGAAGCACACACCGAAGAGAGAAGTCACCTGCACCAGCGGGTACCAAGGGCAAAACTGTGAAAGGTTAGCAAAACCAGACACCCATCTATTCTTCCAAACCATGGCAGAGAACAGAACCTAAGTAAACGAGACATCCCTCTGCACAGCCACAATCCTTTTTGCGGGCGGCAGCGACTGCGCTCCCTCTCTGCGAGCCGTCCCCAGCAGAAGTTTTCCGAAGGACGCTGCGCCGAAGCTCCGACCGGGCGCCGCGGGAGCTGCAAGGAGAGGCGGCGCGGAGCAGCGCTGCGGGACTGACAGCCGCAGGCAGCAGGACCGAGAGCCCCTGAAGCCTACCCCCCTATTCCCACTGCAAGTACTGGGAGACCTGCGGGCTCGCCAACGAAAATAACTGCAAGCTACACAAGCACATCCTTGCGCTGAGAACACGCTATTTAATTCTAAAATCCTTCCTTAATTACGAATTTACAACAGTCATTGCAACGAATTATGAACAAGCAATACAAAATCATGCGTTTTTGCAGCTACTGCCGTTTTCTGCCAGCAAGCTATTAGGTACTCCACCACCACACACCACAAATGTCAAACTCTCCAGTGAAAAATTTGCATTGCTTATTCAGAATTAAAAACAGAATTATTTGAGAGAACCCATCTTTCCTAAAATGGCTGATCCAGGAAATATGAAGCCAAGCCAAGCAGTTTAACTTCAGTAAAATACATGCCTCCAGATGAAACTGGATTGCTAGCCCAAAATTAATTAACAAATCTGATAAATAAAACACTCAGTGCAAACATATGTAGAACAGAGGTGAAAACTCTCCTTGAAGGCCTTTTGAGTTTTTCTATTTGATTCCTGATTAGTCTTTTGTCCTTTACAAAACCAGGCAATTTCTTATGCAGAGAACACTGTTGAGCAGCAGAGGTTGATTAGTTATTGGCTCTATTAGTAAATAATTAAAAATAAATTAATGAAGAATATACTGTGGTTTTGCAGATACATAAATGAGAACTACGATAATCAGCTAATGAGAAGGACAACTGTTGTGAGATTTTTTCTTTTGTTCTGAGTTCATTCCTGAAAGCTCACTGCAGGGCAAGAAAAGCTACAGATGCCAAATACATGAATGACAAATTTAAAGGGGAAAGAAAAAGAAAATTGAAGTCAGATTGTGTTTTGAGGTCAACGGCAAAACATAGTATTTTAATTTATGATAAAGTGAACTAAGTGTACACAAAGCTAAAGCTTCTACTGGTTTTGCAGCGGATTGTTAGCTGATTTCAGCAGCAGAGAAACCTTCCTTCAACTGCTCAGTTTTCTACTCATTGGTGTCACATTGCAGTCCAACAGAGAGAAGCAGGGAGAAAAAGAAGGCAACTGAGTAAGGCAATTAAAAGGAACATTTTGTTTGTGGAAGACTTTTTTCTATTTTGTCACAGCCTTTTACTGCCATCAAAATAACAGAGGGATAAAAAAACCAACCACATTACTCCCCAGTAAACAAAATGTTTAAAACTGCATTTTACCCAATAGCAGCATTGTACTAGTATGATACTAGATGGTATTGTGAGAAGTGCAGTTCATAAATGGAAAAAACAAGTGGAGAAAGTATCTGATCATAGCTCAGAAAGGTATGAATGCATTTAAAATTCCTTCCTTTGTATAGTTATCTAATGTTTATTAAAGTTAATAACCACATTTTAATAAAGGTAATACTCACAATATCCTTTTTTCCACCCATCACACTGGATTTGGCCCTTAAAACTCTCACTAGAACTAGCAGGAGTCTGGAGTGCTTAGCATTACTCATACCTGGTTTCCAAGAAACAGACCTTTCTTTTTTACCTTTAAAATGGTACTTCTTCACTATTTTTTTTCATTGTTTTAATCCTCAAAAACATATTCAACTGCTTGGTTTAGAAGTATCAGTATGTCATCACTCTCTCTTTCTTCAGAATCAGCAGTACATATATCTTTGATTCACACATATATCCCCTTCAAAATACTTCTCCGCTAAAAAAAACCCAAACCCCAAACCCCCCCAAACACTCACAAAATCCGAACACCTACAATGTGAAGATTTTGTTCCATTCTGGATTGAGGTTCTTGTAGACAGTATGTGTCAGCAGTCTGTCATTGTTCAATTCAACTACACAAAATGGGTCACTTTTACCTAGAAGAGAAAATTTGGAACAAAAGTTATGAACTAAGAAAACCCACCATGAGCAAGTTTAAAGAAAAATTAGTTTTGTGGGGGTTTTTTTGGTTTGTTTTCCTAAGCTGCATTCTAATTCTCTCAGGAATTAGTTCAGAGAAGTCCTATGGCCTGCATTATAGTCAAGATGATCATAACAGGATGTTCATCTCTGTAACAGATTAACATACTTCACTAAAAGAACATCCTTTTTGGGAAGGGAAGGGAAGGGAAGGGAAGG
>NW_010527012.1:33071-56777 GCF_000687285.1 Phaethon lepturus
AAAGAAGTATCCATATAGACTGTCAAGCGCCCTTCTGACACAGTTAAGAGAACTTTACTGTAAAGGTGCCAATCCTACACTGGCTGTACTGATAACATAATTAGAACATTTTGATATGTATGAAATGTATTATTCCACATTATTGGTAATAACATAGCACCTATGACACTTATCCAAAGATTACTATGCCCTACATGTTTCACGCTGTACAAATCCTCTTCCCAAAATCAAAAAGCGTTAAAGACAGTCTCAGATAAAAGTCTAACACCAGAGAAAATGGCCAAGTACAATTAAACAGTGAGTCGGTATCAGCTGGAATGATGGGCCGCAGTTTCAGCACAGCAGAAGCTCAAACACAGTTGAGATTTTTGTACACATTAAAGCACAATGAAGTAGCTTTGCATATATTTAAAAGAAGGTCCCTCAGCATGAAAGTCACCACAGGAGAAAGTATGAAGATGTTCCTTGAGAATGTAATATGTAGATAATGGCAGCAGTATCCTAGACTGGATATGGAAGTGCATTTTTTTTTTAATCTAAAGAGATCTAAAGAGAAAGAATAGGGAGAGTGTGTTTGCGCATTCCCTCGAATGTGAAATAAGCAGCTTATAGCCAATGACGGCAGGTGGGCAGTGCTTAGACACCAAGCAAAGAGCAAGAAAAACCATCCCAACTGAAAGTTTAGGGGCAAGACATGAAACTTAGTATATACTAGGCTGCTTCTCAGATATCCATGAGGCCAAGGTTTGTATTTGGAAAGGAGAAGAAAGAAAGTAGACACCTGAACCTCATGCTTAAGAACAGCTTGGTTGTGTAAAAAAAGGGAGCTCTCTGAAGAGGAAAGAAGCAAAAGAAGGGAATATTAGTACCTCCCTGAAATTTCCTGGAAGGTCTTGCGTGGAAGATCTGAGGAACAGCTATGATGGAAGGAGCAGTAACAAAAACATGAGGGGCATGGTGAGAAGACAGTTGCAATAAAGAGGCAATAAAGGGAAGAAATCACAGCATGGAGTAAATTATTTAACTCACATTTTAAATTATGACACTAATGACAACTACTATAAATGCTGGCCAAGACAGAGAAATGCTATCCCTCCTACCTATTTTGAATTCCTACACTAATTGAAGAGAACCACCTTTGCCTTTGGCAGAGAATACAAGCATATGCATTATATTCGTGTAAGGCTACAAATATACAAATAGAAAGCTGTAGAATAAATTACTGCTCCTGGAACCCAAGGGAACTTTGTTGGCTGGAAATTAACAACTGAGTTGTACACTACAGAGTGGTTTCTTCTTCTCTCTGGGTTTTCTCTGAACAGCAAAGTGTTTGAAAGTTATTGAGTGTTGGCATTGGCCTTCCACAATCAAATCTAGCACACTAAGGAATTGTATTTCACAATGTCTTCAATAATTCCGTAATGCTTTGTCATGCATTATAAGAAGCCATAAATTCAGTAGCTCAATGGGGCTACATTAATGATATTAGGGAGGCATGTAATTTGTTTCATACCTTATACAAATGACAATGAAATCAATATTTAGACAAAGCTGTCCAGGGGTCACATCTCCCAAACTGCAGTATTGATTCAGACTACATCAGAGGTTAATGTGCATATTATTAACTTTAATGATATAGAATAATTGTTTTAAACACATTGTGAATTACAGCTAGAGTTGATGTTTACCTTGTCAAGAAAACACTATACCGCTGAATCTTCCCCATTAAACTTGAAAAATGATTAATTCATTTGGCGTCAGAGATGGATATATCACACATCTCAATGTCTTCCTACTTCATAAACGTAAAAGGTGGTAGGAAACTTAAGCAATTCATATTTATTTCAGTTCTTTAGGTTTCAGTATTGGAAAAAGAAACGCCCAGAAAATAATTAAAATAACAAGGCAGAAGTGACATAGCAGGTGAACTAGGTGATATTACTTTATCTCCTTTTTTAAAGTATCATCAATCATATTTGCATATGATGGTACAATGTGATTTGTGCTTATTAATTGCAGACAGACACTGCAAAATGCACTGCAGTGTCAAAAGACCACCTTCTGTAAACAGACAGAAAGCATTTACTACATTCATTTATTTTCTGCATCTGTTGACATGCACTTTTTCAATGACTCTCCTTATAGATTTATATGGATTTCATATCCACTTAAGAAAGCTAAATAATATGCAACATTAATCATGGAGGTCCTCAATCAAACCAAAGACAAATGGTTTTTAGAAATAAAAGAATCGCCCTCCCACAGCCATACATGTCTTCCACCCCACTGTAACTTGAGAACAGTTTGAGAACAAATTTGACAAAAGGAAATATTGTGAAATGGTCCAAGGGAAGGCCCAAATACCATGGCTAACAAGTAGAAGTTTCCTGGCTATGAACATCTCTAATAAGGAGTACTGTTTTTACTGCATGAGGAGGCTACAAAGTTCCCGTATGCAAAGCCCTTCACCATCACCTGTGGGCACCTCTTCCGTATGCTAAAACACTCATAACCAAGCTCAGTATGTGAAAAGCAACACTCCTCGCTGATGTGCTAAACATATGGTATGTGCAAACGTTATTTGGATACCAACCCAAATAAGTGAACATGATCCAGAAAGACAAAGCCAGAGCAATGTACAAGTGCTTGGTGAAACTCATATCCATCTGTCATCTTTCAAGTTCTCATCATTAGAAAGAATAACTGCAATCTTAACTCTCACTGACAGCCATGGCAACCTGCTGCATCGCAAGAGTGTTCAAAATAATGGGATCATTCCCAATGAAAGCCTTAAGAGAGTACTAAAATATTTGTCCTGGTTTCTGCTGGGATAGAGTCAATTTTCCTCCTGGTAGCTGGTATAGTGCTGTGTTTTGGATTTGCTATGAGAATAATGTTGATAACACACGGATTTTTTAGTTGTTGCTGAGTAGTGCTTACACTAGTCAGGGACTTTTCAGCTTCCGATGCCCTCCAGCGAGAAGCTGGGAGGTGACGCAGCCAGGACAGCTGACCCACACTGGCCACACCATACAACGTCCTGCTCAGTATATAAACTGGGGGGATGTTGAATGTCATAGCATTTGTCTTCCCAAGTCACCATTACGTGTGATGGTGCTTCCCTGGAGACGGCCGAGCCCCTGCCTGCCCGCGGGGAGCGGGGAATGGATTCCTGGTTTTGCTCTGCTTGTATGCGCGGTTTTTGCTTTACCTGTTACACTGTCTTTATCTCAACCACGAGTTTTCTCACTTTTACTGTTCTGATTTCTCTCCCCCGTCCCACCGTGGTGGCAGTGAGCAAGCAGTTGGGGGAAGCTTAGTTGCTGGCTGGGGTTAAACCATGACAATATTAAAAGATGGCATCCTTAGGCCTCCTTGGTCTCTAAGAGACCAACAAAATCCAGGAACTTGCAGTATATATTAATTGCTACATTATTCAAAAGCTGTACCTTAAGAACAACACATACTGTAATCAAGGCAGCCTCAGACAACTTCTGCCTAGGTAATGACATTTCAAACGAGAGAGATAAATGGTTTCCTCATTTTTATAAAAAGTATCACACATGTTCAGAAAAGAATGTGCTGTCCATCTAGCAGTTCTAAAAGTACACTTAAAAACCTCTGACTAGACTTGTGCTGCCTAAGCTCAATTACATCATTCTAAATTATGTTGTCACCACAAGTACGCCTTTCACTACAAACTAAATCATGACTGTCATGTATCACCATATTATCACCTGTCATATGTCAAGAATTCCTACCCAAATCTCTGTGCCTTCTGAGAATCTTCCAGTTAGCTCCCTACTCCGTGCCTTTTGTAGGTCTCCAGCTAGTGCTCCAGTGACTCTAGAGGTACTTTATTGACCAGGACATGGAGTCACCATCACTGGAGGTGTTCAAGAGACGTGTAGACATGGCACTTCAGGACATGGTTTAGTTGGCATGGGGGTGTTGGGTTCATGGTTGGACTTGATGATCTTAAAGGTCTTTCCCAACCTTAATGATTCTGTGATTCTATGACATCCACAAACTTCTTCTGAATACAGCCCTAAATGTGTGCTCAGTGCTGTGAAAGGGTAAGATGACCATCACCTGCTTAAGGCACTTTAAAAGGATGCTCCCAGCACCACTAAAACCAATGCTTATATGTTGAGTAATCCCATGATGTCAGTGGGACTAATCACTATTACACCTAGCACTGTTCGAAGGAATTAATGAGACAAGGAGGTAGTAAAACCAGTGAGGTACACCCTCCCACTGACTGAAATCAGGCCTGCAGTAAACCTCAGTAAGAAGTAAACCAAATCTCATTAGTCTATTCTGTTGCTGTAACGCCTCATGCTTTTTGGACTCTACTTGTACAGTCCTAAGGGCTCCTGAAAAGACAGAAATAAAGTGCTAATTCACATAATATGCATAATAATCTGGAAGGGAAAGCCGTTTCTCTTTTGACGGATCTCCCTCACCTTTTTTTCCCCTTTACCCCTTACAGACCTGGACTACCTGAGAACGTCCTCTAGAAGGAATTCTACTTTGTAATGTAAGCTCCCACTGAAAAAAACTGAAGAACTAATTATCTTTTGAAGCTTCCTATTTTATCCATCATGCTGCCCATTGTGTCTAGCTTGACAGGTATCCTTGTTGGTGCTATGCTGTATTGCATTTAATCTTTAGACAGTCGGTGAGACCAGACCACTAACTGAGATTACTGAGATCTAAGTGAAGTATTTTACTTCAATCAGCACTGTCCCCCTCACGTTGCACACTACACACACATTAATTAAAACGTTAGTCTTGTCACCTTACTTCTCAGAACGACCGCATGCCCCCAGATGAACTGTACACCCATCAGCCCAAACCAGCTCAAGTCTAAAACAGCAATTAAGCTGCAAGAGAGGCTAACCAGGAACTAGAGAGATCTTACTTGTTATTTGCTTCAAAACTCAAAGTCCCCAACAGCCCAGGACATCCTTCACAACAGAGATAAAGTAAGTTAGGAGCTCAGATTCATTATCTGGAGCTCAGAAGGCTGTCCACTAGAACAACTCTTTCCTCCTGCAAGTATATAAAATACATCTTTTCATGACAGAAAGAGAGACATAAATAGTGAAAATTTTTAACTGCTTCTCAAAATATACAGAAAACCAAAACAACAAAACCTCAACCTCCACACAATTGTAGCTTCTGAATTTTCTTGCCAAGCAGCTACAGCAGCACATCACCTAACAGGTTTTCTGTGTTTTTCACTTGGAAAAGTTTGGGAAAGGCCCTTTTCATCAGTTCAAAGAACACAGGACTTCGACATTCGTAGATCAGATGTCTCACTATGCTGCAACTCACGAGCAAGCACCAAAGATGTTAGGTGGCTTGTGAACCCTTGTGAACGGATGTCCTAGGCCTGACGCACCGGTCTCAGGTACATGCCACTGCAGCCCACCTTCCAGGCTGGAGTTGAGCTGGACTCTGTCCAGAATGCCAAGTCTAGTGGGCACCTAAAACAACAAAACTGGGCTTCATCTCAAATGCAACTCAGAAAGTACTGCTTTTTCTGAAGAGACTGAATGACATGTGACCAATTCGGATGCAAGTATGTTTTGTTTGTATAAATATGAATTTAACCTGAGTATTAGAGCTGTCAAACTGCAATACAGTATAATTCATAGTTCTGGGCAAGTCAAACAGGTATGTCCTTCAATGGTCCCTGAGGGGGAAGCTGTCCAATAAAGATTTTTGGTACATTGTTTTCCCAGGAAAAATTCATTTTGGAGTACAGCAATTCTTCTGAACAGAAACTTCAATTCAACATAATTGCACTTTTGCACTCACTTTCTAGCTCCGCTTGTACACAAATAGGCGTTTTTCTCAGTGAAAAGTTATCAAAGCTTAAATTTATATTTCTTTCTTGCCATGTTTTGTAGAAGTTAAACTGTGATGCTCTTTTACTATAAAACTCTATTAAACACGTGTGCTTGTCTCTAGAAAACTGCATGTCATCCACATATTATTAGGTTAATATTGTAAGAAGGCAGACTTTAATAAAAAAACATATGGAAACATCCATATTTTATGCAGTAAGATGATTCTCTGTTTTAGGCAGGAAAAAAACACCTGTGCAGAGTCATAAACATTGTGCTTTTCTGTTTTCAGTGTTTGAAAATCCAGCTTGTAGGAAAGAAAATTAAAAATCAGAAAGACCATCAGTTGATGTAGAATGACTCTTTCTTTCTTAATCAGAGATGCCACGCGCTCTTGCCATTGGAAGGGAAGGGAAAGGGAGGGAACAAGGGAACCACCATTGATGTTACCGCTTTTCAGAGTAGATGCAACCCAAGAAGCGTATAGCAGACCTACCTGTCCCCTGAAAAACTTAGTCCCCTTCGTAATGATTAATTTGAAAGGCACATCAGATAGCATGGGGCTAGCTGCCCAAGAGCCCTGTGGAGATACTTCTAACATGGCTACAGAAAGCACGCGTTGCTTCAGTATATGGCCACAGACACAAGTAATTTCCTAATTTAGTCTCTTCAACAGTTTTCTCAACAAAAGGAACCATGTGGCAGGCTAAATATAGATCGGCATTTAACATTTGCCCACCACTGATCAGTCTGTAAAGTTCCATAAACTGACAGAAAGTAAACGACAGCATTGGCTAGACCATGATTTTAGGCAGATCACTAACTTTATTGTGAACTAAGTATTACATAATTTTTTTTATCGATAAAATTACATTATCCAAACTGAATTAGCATCACAAAGACTACTGAAAATGTTTTGGATAGTTTAAAAATTTAACAGGAGATTTCAATTCCATTTCTACTTTTAAAAGTCAAGTTCACAAACCACAACTTCGCAAAGTTCAATCGAGTTTGACATGCTTATGAAAGCTGAAATATTGTTTGAATATTTCATAGGCTATTATGGTTCTCCCCTACCGCTGGCCATGCCTGTCCATTAGAGATCTAAGTCCCCACAGCCAAAAAAAGGCCTTTATGTTTTGGGAAGACAAGACAGCCAGTTCATGACTCTGGGGGGCAGTGCCACTCATGCAGACGCTAATGTCACTAATGTTGTTCCAAGCTCCCTGCCAGCCAGCTGCTTGCAACAGAGCAGTCAGCCTGACCTTTGGCCGCGAGGAGGAACGGCTCAATAGCGTGCGAAGCTGCCTTATCTAATGGATTAAGTACAGGACTCCAGCCAAATGCCAGCTTTGACAAGGACTTGCTCTGTCAGCCTTAGCTGAGTCAGTTAACCTTTCTTAGTTTTCCATCTTCAAAATGGAAATGATAATTCCTCTTCAGCAGTGCTGCTGCAAACACGTTGCAGCGGACTGATACCATGAATGCGTGGGAGATCCTACCAGGCGGTTCAGTGAAGTGCCACAACCACGTTAAACTAATTTCCACAGAATATTTACTGGGGGGCGGGGAGGGGAGGAAATCACAAATCATCCTTTCACTGTATATTTAATTCTAAATGCTACGGTTAACCAAAAATGTATTTTAAATCCTAATTTTGCCATTAGTATCCTAAACCTGCTACTTTCTTTAAAAAAAAGTAGTTTTGCAGTACAAGATATTGGACTGACATCCTCAGCTAACCTACCCAGATAGGACCAGGTGAGATTTTATCTACCATAGAATACTGCCCATCTAGTAGATTTCTGTACTTTGTGAAGATAATTCAAGTGCATATTGAAACCTGGTTGCACTAATTGACAAAGCAAATTACTTTTGGAACTGTATTTCCAAAGGGCCTCTGAATTTATTCCTTCAATTTTACATGCATGGGCTTCCATACCTTTGCGAATTTAATGTTTGTGTACATCACTCTGACATTTCCTAGCATTTGAAGAACAACTTCAAAGACTATTTTTGCACATGTGGTACTAGGACATTTTAGTAGAACAGATTTTAGAAAAGTCATTTACATTCTGCACGTTTAGCCATCTTGGTATCTTCATCCTACTTTCAAGTACTTTAGTCAAAATTTTAACGTGGAATTTTCTTAGAAGAGAGGCTGAATTCCAGACAAAATTGAAAAAGAAAAAAAAAAATCTGCCTCATTTTCTATGCTTAGTTTCTGCTCTTCAGAGGAGAAGAAGCCTGAAAAGCTTTTGGGTGTAAACCTAAGTATCACTGAGCTCTTTAGTAAAATCTGTCTGATATACCAGGTTCTGAAATCTCAGTACCCAAAAAACCCGCAGACAATTGATTAATAATGAAGTCAGAAATACAAATAAATTTACTTCTAATGAAGACTGGAGACACAGTAATCAAAGTGTTAAAAATTCATTTCATGCACATCTCATTTGCCTCTTAGCTGATATTTATCACATAATTCTGTGAGAAAGTAGAGGCCTAAGATGCTCCAGATAAATGTCTCAATTAATTGTACAGAGGTAGCCCTCTTTGAGCTGAACCAGAGCTGTGAGCTCTTTATTAAAAGCACTATTCTGTAGCCTGTAACCTTGTTCCTTGACTCCTCTCTAGTTTCCAATTTAAACAAGTCCCCATGCGGCCCGCTCTAAAGGGCTTTGTCTCCCTGTCATTGTTAAGAGCGCCGAGGCATCCTGGAAGTGTGAAATCAGACCTCATGAGCTGAACGGTTCCCCAGGGAACGCCGGACCGCGCAGAAGGTCAAAGTCATGGGCTGGACCATCTGAAAGCGTCTGATCGCCGGTCTGTGACACAGCAAGCGGGGTGGGGGCAGGGGATTAATTAAAGCCCAAAGACAGCAAAACAAACTGTTTTCCAGGCAGACCGTCACATGGAGCTTGGATTTTGCTCTGCTAATGAATCCGAGCCGCTAACTATTATTCCTTAAAATAACAGGACTTTCGCCGAAGTTGGTCAAACCTCTGGCACATGTTTTCCCACCCTGCTTGCTTCTCATCAGTAATAAGGCAAAGGTTTTGAAATTTATTCCGTGGTACAAGGAAGAGAAGGAATGTGTAAAGGAGACGCAAGCGCTGCCCACGAAGCCGGCAGTCTCCCACCACGACCCACCTACACCTAACTTTGCGGCAGAAGGAATACGCTTACCCGACTACCGCCTTAACCGGCACTACATCATGGTGAAGGGTCTACTGCTTTCCAAGACTCATACGGGTTAGGTCACCAGAATACACATTAACTTCAGAGGTGACCTGACACGATGAGTCCATTACGCCTTAGGTTTTCCTGCACCACCAGAACGTCTCTTCAGGCAAAAGGATGTCACTGTGGGCGCACACGCTGCTACGCCAGAGCTCCGCAGGCAGCCGAGCGCCCAAGAAGGTCTGCCTGTCTTCCAGAGGAACCACAACTGAGCAAAGATGTGGGGAAATGGGAAAAATGTAACTTCTTTTAGCTGAGGATTTAGCGAGAAAAGAGCCTTGTACTGAATACAAGAGTAGATTTAAATGAAACTTTCTTCTCCGGAAGAAAAGGAAAAACTAAAGACCACATTCAATGTCTTCCCATTTGTTAGATTATAGTTAAAAAAAAAAAAAAAATTAAAAAAAGACTTGTTTTCCAGGAAGGAGTGTTTGCTGTGACCACAATTTCCAAAGAATGTAACTTCGCATTTTTGGAAGCCCTAAAACTGTGTTTTGACCATGGAAAGACACTGTTTTTCTGGGGGAAACATCCTTGTAGGGCCGGGAGTTCTCTCGAAGGCCTCAGTCCTGGAAGATGGACTATTATTCAGCTCTCCCTGAAATCAAGGTGAGCTTTCAAGCACTGGTGGGGAATCTCTCAACCCCTCGGCCATCCTCCTTTTCCTGGAATTGCTTGCAAGCAGGCTGAGTGAGGAGAAGTCTCACTTTGTTCTTTTCTGGGGTATTTTACAAACCCAGTTAGGGCACATTCAAGCAAGCACCCCATTTTCAAACTCGTAGTGCCCACTTGCTCTTCCGCTCACAACTTCACCAAAATTTCAGCCCACCCTAGCATCTTGTAAACCAAGGCATGAACCACCACCCTTACTCTCCCTCTCTCTCTTTTTAAAAAAACTCTGTACTAACCTTAATGATGTGCGGTGCACTGTCCAACACTGGGCTATTGAGACTAAAGAAAAAACTGGCCTCGACTATCAAGAGTTTATTAGGGGCTTAACTGGAGTGACCTACTGTAGTAGCATTCAGCTGAACATGGCTATAGGCTTTCTGTTGAAGGGGAAAGAATTGAGGGTTTCATTAAAAAGTAATTTGTGCTTTTTAGTCATTCATTCAACAGGAGTCTCAATTGCTCTTTATTCACACAGAATTAATACAGTATTACAATGCTGCTCAATGAATGTATGGTAACAAAAGAAAAATTTCACATTTTGAAAGGGAAAAAAAAATCATTGCAACTGTGGTAAGATTGATGACTACTTAAAAGATTACAGAAATCTTTTTCCGTCTATGCTTATGCTTAATGATGGAATATTAAGGATTTTTTAAATCCATTCAGCCCAAACTAATAAATTTTGATATATTACTTCACATGAAAAGATTCCTGAAAGGGAAATGGGATATGTTCAGCAGACAGGAAGCAGAGCAAACCACACAGGTACTATACAGGTGTTTCAGCTACTTTTCAGACTCAGGGGAAGGCAAAAGATTAACCCTGAAAAAAAAGATATGGTAAGAAGAGCAAACTAGTCCTTAGCTTTTACTCACACGAGCAATCATTAGTCGTGTAAGTTATACCACTGATGACAGTGCTCTCCACACTGACTAATAAGCACTGCTCATTTGAATAAAGGTGGAGGGCCAAGTTTTACATAATTTTTGCAAAGATACTTATTGACAATCACCAAAGAACTACTTTATTTCTAAATATTACTACTCAAAGTTCAATCTGAAATGAATGATCCGTACATGTCCACAAGTTAGAAAAAACAGTTGTGAATTACTACAGTAGTTAATAAACCCCTTTATCCTTTTTTCAAAATATTAGGTATTTTTGTCCAAAATATACAATGATTTCTGGAATGCACAGCCATCTTATAAAACATATCTGCCATATAAATGTTTCTTCTTACTAATGAACAAAACACACAGGACACAGGAAGGTATTGAGTGTTCTTCCCCATCTTCCTGATCATCGTTCTAAATGCAATGTCTGAGAATTTTTGGTAGCTCTGTACATCTTTAAATGAATCAAATGTATTTCCAAAAAATTTGTACAACGAGTGCAAATGACATGTTGATCTGGAAAAGACGAAGACTGAACGAGGTCAGGGACTGAATTATCCCATTTGCTCCTGAATAACTTAATCTCTCTCTCTCTGTTCAGACCACATTGGATTATAAGGTCAAAGCAGAGTGAAGAATCCTTAGAAGCATTTCTTCAATCTCCCTGAAAACAGAATCTGTTATGTTGCATGCCACAACTGGATGATCAGTTTCAGCAATAAAATGTTTGCTCTGTTACCTTGTCTGAGGGAAAAAAAATACTGGTACTCATGCTAATTTACAGAAAAACTATTAAAAAGTTAATATGTTGCTACGTATCTGTATCTGCTCCCGTAACAGAACATTGATGTCCAAATCGAGCTAAACCAGGTAGATTGGTATACTTTCCTTTTTTGGTGTCTCTTTTTTTTTAAAAAAAAGCAGAGATGGCTAATTTCTGACACAGAAGCAGCTCATTTTGCTCCATTCAACTTGTGCAGTGTGAAGGCGATTGTACTTACAGAAGATAACTTGGGACATTTCTGGAGAAATATGGGCAGTATAGCTGAAATACTTCTTCTTTATTTTGAAAAGCAAAAGGTTAAATTATCCATTCAACTTATACCACATAAAATAGAAAATAAAAAAAATTTCTTATTTCCCTTCTTAAACGGATAAACAGTAGTTACGGGAAAATGCATTTATTTGGTATCTGAAACCAACAGCAGCCTTGCTAAACATCTGTCAGATATCAAGCAGTTCTTTTGATAACAACTTTAACGTAGCATCTCAGTCTAGCACCTTTCATTTGCCTTGTCCTCTGAAACTGAGCTTTAATTTGGATAATTTGGTGTATTTTTATCTACTAGAAAAACAAGCCTTTTCTATGTATTTTTTACAGGACCTCTGATGTAGAAGAACATTTATTTCACCCTTCCAAGAAATAACTACATAGGACTCTGCTAGCATTCAAATGTCTTGCTGCCTTGCTTTACAAAACTTTTGTTTGTTTGTCTGCAGATTTTCTTCCTTAATGAGCAGAAGGTGAGACTGTGCAAATAGAAAATAATCTTTAGATAAATTTATGTTTTAAACATTTTTGTTTAACTTCTAAAAAGGCCCTTTTTTTCAAATACCTGACATATATTTACTGTCACAGAAACTAAATGAATCCTTGCCTGTGACATCAGCTGCCATCAATGCTTCTGCCCTGATGACCTTCACCTGAAGAAATCCCACATCTTTCATGTTACGGAACATCGTCATTGGACTCTAAAAAGAATAAAAAGAAAAACAGTTATGGATTGCAAAAAAGACAAACCAAAAGCAATATTAATAGTCTCCTCCCTAGCCCAAATATGTTAGTGTAATTCTGTCTAACTTACTCATACTTTTAAATATTACTTTCTGAAGAATGTACAGTTGTCAGTGTTTCTTTCAGCATTTTGCAACTTTAACATACCTATGAAAAATGCAAAGGAAAATGTAGAATATGAATTATTAAATAGAACACTAATTCTACTGAATTAATCCCCTAATAGTACATGAACACCTGCCCATCAAAATTTTAAATTATAGCAGTGTATTAATAAAATTAATACACAAAATAAAACACTTCCTCTCCCTGAATACTTTTGTGAGGTCTATGTTCACACTTACCCTTTGATGGCTCCAATAACATTTTGAACAGTGACCTAGGGCCAATATTTGTTTTGTTGTAGTTGACCATTTTATGTAAGCTTACATATAGCACATATGCATATAAATAATCTTGCATATATCTTCCAAATAACATGATCAAAACCAATCAAAAGAGCATTATAGCAACTCAACAATTTTCATAATAATCACATGCCAAAAAAAAAAAAAAAGTGAATTAAAAATGGTTCCAATTCTATGGCAGAAAGCTCTTACTATAAAACATTATTTTTTTAAAACATAAATTTCTACAATATCTACACATATTAAAAAGAGAAAAAAAAGGTTAAAGAGTAGATTAACACTTGCATTTATTCACCCAACATAATTTTAGAAAGCTGCCTGGAAAGTGTGTTCTGTTGCTGCTCTTTTTTGAAATAACTAAAAGTAACAAGCTGGGAGTATTATAACAGTTAGGTGTGATATGCTGAAACTCTCAACCTCTGACTTCAAATGTAATTTAAAAGTTGCAGAATTTCAAATGATAGAACATCGAATGTAACTTTGAATATGCAACCAATTAATAACAAACCTGTCATTGTAATTCAGTTTTTAAACAACATGGAGGGGGGAACTCCAAAAGAGGAGATTAAAAATAGATTTTCAATTCCATTTTAAATCATACATATATATGGACTAATTTTTGGTTGTTTTTACAAGTCTTGTTCATAAATACTAGAATATACCTTCATTTAAAAATCTGGACTAATGCATTTAATGTCTGTGGCCTTTTCTAAAATTTTAATGTAGTGCAGGTGAAACCTTTTCCACTGCTTATCATAATGTCCAGATTTCTAGAAAGTGCAAAGATCAGGTAAAACACTAAGTCAACAATTCTTTAATTTATTATGAAGGCAAAATCGACTGTTATGGAAAACCAGAATAAATAACATCACTGATCTGAAAACCACAGGTGCTGGTTAAATGAAATATTAAATGTCAGTTTGCAAAAACTACAGTATGTTTATGCATAGATAACCCACTTATTAAAATGTTAGACACAAAATACGCATCCCTGTCTTTTTATTAATAAGATGATTCTAACAGTTAAATCACACTCTGACATTAATTTCACAAGCCCCAGCTGACCATTTACTGTTTACAGTGAAGGTTTGACCTTGGTCAAACTGAGGAATCCAGTTAACTGTAGTACCCCACATGCTACATACATACATAATGGGTAATAATTTTTTATCATTTTTAATATGTTAATAATCAGAAATACAGCTTAAAAATACTGATGGTCAACTTTAATCAGCACACACTCAACTCCCTGCTTATACGCTTAGAAGCTGAAGATGGCAGAGATGGTGTTACAGATAGCACTGTTATAATTCAAAAGCATGTTGGCACCATTCCTCTTTTATTACAATTAAGGTTTGGAAGCTTCTTATCAGAACTGGTACCACAACTGATAATTCTGCTTTAATACCATGACGAAAGGGAAAGGGTTTACAAAAATGTTTCCACCTTTTACCCAAGTTTCCCAATAACCAAAAAAAAACCACCAAGGTGCAGAAAGAAAACAAAGCAAAAACCAAACACAGAGCAAGGCAAGTGACTGCTCCCTTCCTGCAATGCTGTACAGCCCCTTTCTCCAAATTTCATCCTGGTAAGCTCATTCTGCAAAAAGGCACAGTGCTGTATGTCACTTTGCTACCTTTGTTAGAATCCCGCAGAATAATTATTTTTGAACTTTTAGGTCCAGCAAGTCAGCTGGCTTAAATTCATTTGCTGCACATCGTGACTGCAGAGACTGATGAAAATGTATACAATGCCACAGCAGAGACTCTGGGAGAAGCAAATGACTTTAGTACATTACTTTAAAAACATAACTTTAAGTAATGATTTATCAGATGATATTCTGTCTTCTTATTTATGATTATTGTTGAAGGCCTCAAAACCCACACAGTTTCTGAAGCCTGAAATTTCCATAGCAGAGGAATCCGTGATTTGCTGTGAATCTTTTCAGCCCTCAATAGATGGGAAAAGATTGAAATGCTCTGGAGATGAGTCCTCTTTATTTTTTTAATGAAAGGCTGTATAATATATTTTCTGTATGGCTGCAGCAGCTGTCAGGGAGAGCATCTCAGTTCAGCTCTATTATGGGAGAAGCAATACCCCATCCTATAGCATCGAGATACACTGAGGGGCCAGTACTGATTGACAGCTTGTCACCATGACGTCTTATTCCATCTCTGTTATGGAGAAAATTAATGTCACACCACCAGCCTTATGACTCGCTGTCATCTTAGAACTGCTCACCTTTTATCAATGCTCTAAATAACATTTCAAGCCCATCGTCTCACGGTGGACAATCTGGTCAAGGGACATTAAATCGGATGACTGTGAAATGTCATAATAAAAATGGAATGCTAACAACTTCTTCTCTAAACTAGCTCCTCTGGTTTTTAAACTGTGACAAGGGGGACCGCGGGTTCAGCACACCCGTTCTGAAAAGGTCATGCAATCTCTCTTGGTCTGTACCCATTAATGCGCCCCCCTCCTCACCCCAAAAGGAATTAATCTTTTCAGACAATTGTGGTAAAATAATGGTTCAAACAGTAATGCCTGTTTAATTTGTAAGGCTCTGATGTTCAGCTACAAATGGTTAAATGACAGTAATAGAGTCATTTTCCAAGGGTATTTGATCTGATGGCAAGGTCAGCTCATTAACTGTTTTTGGCTGCAGAAAGGGTGCAAAATACATTTCTCAAATGAAGCTAGATTTTTTAAAAGGGTGAAAAATAAACCCCAAAATACTGTCACTCAGTGGGGAACAGTACGCCTTGCTAATTGCACACACTTTCTTTGTATCAGTTCTGAAGAAGAGATATGAATACCTAAGACAAAACAAACATCAGTGAAAACAAAATATTTCAATTTTGTTAATCCTTGTCATTTCTTTCTTCTGCTGTCCATTGGTCATTTTAATAAAAACAGTAAAATTCATCAAAAAGGTATATCAATGCTACACTTTTCAAAAACACATAATGAGAAACTCACATCTCTGCAATATGAACATGTTCCAAAAATATAAAAATAAAATATTTCAAATGCATACAGTAATGTAAATGTAAGAAGAGACACATATCCAGGAATACGTAAGAAATGTGAATAAATAGATCAAACTTATACCACATAATTATGCTCTACACTGGAGACAAAAAATTGAGAATTTAGGAAAACCAAGTAGTAACACACAGTCGTAACATGTTTCTATACTGCTACTAAATTATCAAAACCATCAGTATCACTTGGCTGCCATATCACCACACACAATAATCCACAGAAATACAGTATTGTTGCACTTGGTGACAAGAAGTATGTCACCTCAAAAATGTATCCATCAGAAATGTATTATGTTTATAAAGATCTGTTCTGACAACCACAGACTGTCTTGGTGGATTCCAAAATGTGCAGTAACTCTCTTAATTGTAATTATTTTTCAAAGATGGTGCACAATACCTTAGCTCTCAGTTGGTTTAGGAATATTATGTTTAGCCTCACTAAGTCACCTCTATTAAACTGTGTTTATGATAACACTATTGGTGTATGAGTTGTACAAGCATTAGCAGACAGCTGATTCAGTGGAGATAGCCAGAATAAATTTGCTGAAGCGCACATCCTGCTAATCTGTTTGAAGAATATTGTACAGCATTAGTACTAGCACTTCATGTTATCTGCACAGCCTGATAAGGTACATCTTTATTAAATTCAGTTATTGAAAGGATGTCAGTCATGGAATAGGAATATTTTAAAATCTAAAAAAAAAAATTAAGCGTCTCTTTGTTAGTCAGAGCTTGGTTTAATGGCTGAGTGTCTAGAGAAGCCTTTCTAAACACCTGGCAGCATTGTACAATAAAAGCTTTGTAATTTTAAGTGGAAATAGTTTTTTTTTTTTCCTCCTTTCTCTGTGTGTAGTGAGACAGTTACTTTTAGTGATTTAAGTATTAGCAAATGCTGGAGTAAGAGCTCCCCTCTCTGTTGCTTTGATAAAACTACACAGATTCTGTGTTCTGTGAGGATGCTGGGAAATGAAAATAATTTGCTTCAGAATATTCTGAAATGGAAATACAGTTGAAAACAATTGTTTTGATGATACAAAACACTGCTTCAGCCTCCAATGTGCAGACAAAAAAATAAGTTTTCTTGCCCATTAGTAGAGGTTCAGAAAAAAGCTGAAAACTATTGGCATCTCAAATCATTTAGCATAAACACTCATTAGAAACTGTACAGGCACTGAGTGTCCCTTTAGTTATTTTGTGCTTGGTAAAAATGCAGTAGAAGTCAGTTTAACTGAAAAGCAGTAAAGCAAATGTCTTTATGTCACATGATAGTATCAAATAGCTGAATTACTATGTAAAAAATACCTTATTCTGTAAAGAGGACTTGTAGCCTTCTTGATAATACCTGTACCAGCCATGGCAATATTAGTAACTAGTTTAAATGACTGTCATTGCCTGAGTGTGCTAAGGATATAAGGGATATATTTAGATTTCCCCCCGGCCCCGTTATTTATATAAGCAAACATTTTGCAAACAAAAGGCAAAAGAGAAGAGCTCCATACATATCTCTTCAGAATCTCCTCTCGCTCCTTCTGGTCCTCCAAGGAGTTGACGGAGAGGTCAGAGATAGTGACTGCAGCTGAGGCTGTGAGAGTGACCAGCAGCACCAGGCATCCCTCTCCCTCCTCCAGCGGCATCTCCAGCTTGTGGGTTTGTTCTTTACTCAGGGTCGACAGGTCAACCTGGCACCTAGAAAAACATTTTCTCCATCAACATGTGGTTTTCTTCACATCAAGCAAGAGCACATTTTCTCACTTGCATACAGCCGGACAAAAAAAAACCCCAAATTAGTAGAAATTCCTTTGCAGCTTCTGGAAAGATTTCTCTTCAGCTTCAACCCATGCTGCCTGCTTGACTTTTTTTTTTAAAGCTACAACCTGTTATTTATAGGCACAATACATATTAAAAAGAATGTACAGACACTAGATTCAAGGTTAGCTAATATGCCGTACTTGAACACAGTCAAAGAGAATTTTAAAAATCCAGCTTCAGATGCAAATTGTATTTTTTTATGATGCCTCTTGTATAAACACAAAATGTAAGTTTTGCTTAGCATTTTTGATACCATTCATCTAACAACTGTAAAAATTCCCTCTTAAAAAAAAATAAAAATCTGTGTGGACTTAATTGTGATGGAGTTTCTATGACTGAGCATAACAAAACATGACCTGAGCACCACCCAAAAGGCTCAGCTCTCCTGCAGTAAGCTTGCATGGCTCAGGGTCAAAGCTTCATGCAGGCATCCAGGATAAAATTTGATGCCACAACCCCTTATATAATAAGATGTCTCACGTTGTAATGAGCAGGGACTGCTTGCAACTGCGCAGAGTGGCTGAAGCCAATCCACCCTGCTTGATCCCTTTCTGAATAACCCCGGCGGTACCCTACGCTGAACTAATGAAGAACAGCTCCATACGTGCCAGCCAGCAGAAACAGCACTGCAGCATCTTTAAAAATAAAAGGCAGAACATGGAAGAAAAAACAGTATCACTGCTAAGAAAGAGCTGACCATAACCTTTTAATCGAAACAAGAATACATTAAGGTTAGTAATTAGTCTTTGCAGAGCTTAGAAGTTTTAATATTTGAATTTGTATAATTCACAAGTTCCAAGTTTCCTAGACTGCTACTCTGAGCATGCCTAGAAATTCAATGCCTGTGTCAAATGTATGCCAGCTTCCACTGCACAGGAATTTCTGTGAAAAAGCACTATTTCGGATACTTCTACTTCTAACATCCCCCAGTAATGTTTTGCCAATTCATTACTCTAAATAAAAACAATAACAATATTGAAATAAATTAATATTCTCTATATATAGTTAAGCCACTGAATACTCTACTTTTAACAGCAATTATTTAATGTGACAAGCACATGTTCTATATGCCACCCTCACTAAACTAAACATCTAGCAAACTCTTTTCATAAAATGTCAATTGATTTTGAAGAGAAAGATAATGTGGTGACCGCAGGGCCAATAAATTGAGGAAAAGGTGGCAGACATGAATAAATAGGCATTTAAGGACAGGAAATAGCCAATTACGAGAATAAATGCAGCCTCATAAAATGGGTGCTGTGCTATCACAGGCAGATTAGATTTGCTACAGGAAAATTTCTTTTTAATTTTTTTCTTAAACATTTACTGTCTGTTGTGCAGCTGTCAAAATTAAACTACTGTAAAGCTGATACAGTAAAAAGGTTCAATTATTTCACAATGAAAAAAATTTCTAACTGACACAGCATTCTGAGCTTAATGTTTACCTTTTGTTTTGAACTCTTTGGAAGATAAGGAGTGAGAAATTAAATTAAAAACAGTAAGGAAAAGACTAAAGCTGTTGCTGTCAGTGCAGGCTGATGGTCAATAGAAGTTTTAAACATGTACACAGGCTGTTAAATTTTTCTTTAGGCTGCAGTACGGCATGTGAAGCCCTCCTTAAAGTAAAAAATATTGTTATCAAGGATTCAAAGCTGGAGTAGGTTAAGACGCCCCGATGTTAAATATTCTTTCATAGTTTATTTCGGAACAGATACCCCTCAAAAATAAGTCTCTGCAACAATACTGCGACTTTAACCAATAATCATTGAAGGAACCAGTTTAAGCTCTCTTAAAGTCAGTAAAAGAATCAGAAAGTCATTATGATACAAGTAATGCAGAAATAATCCACCTCTGACTCAAAAACAGGCAACAAAAGCTACCTCCACTGGAACAAAAAAATCCCTACATGCATCAAAAAAATGCATTGACTGTAAAATTACAAGGTTTCATCAGACCTACAAACTCCAAGTTCTCCAATTCCTGAAGTTACATCACTTTTGCAACATAGGTGTCCACACTGTTTTTTATCTAGGCTGAAAGAAACAACTGACAGTTTGATCTTACCCATGCACCTTTCCTACAGCTATAAAATATTCCCAATAGCACCACATGTATTACCTGAGAAATTACCAGATTACTTGAGAAATATGTCTCTATTGTCTGCTTGATAGATCTCCACGAACAGCCTGTCGCCAGCTTTTTATTTCCTAAAATTATACAAAGCGGGGGGAGTGATCTGGAAGCTTTTTCCAGTGAAAGCCTTAACCATTTTACAGGAAGAATACCCTCTGAAGGGCCCTCAGATAATTTGATAAAAAACGAGGGTTATTCGATTAAGGAGTGTCACCATTGCGCTTTATGGAAATCTAGGTTAAGAGCGTCTCCGTGCATACACCGCCGGGTGAAAGCACATTTCTCCTTCTGCGCCAGGTCCCCTCCTCTGCAGGAGATGCAGCTCGCTCGTGTCTAACTTGAAGGTGCTGAGGCTCTTGGGGCATGCAGCATCCAGTGAGTGCATCAGCAGCACATGCACTTCAGTCAAAAGATGAGACTTTCCAATTGACAGACACTATAAGAAAACTGCAATTTTGTTCCATTAGCAGTTGAATTTTTCATGAAAAAGAAAAATGAAGTTTGCTTGCTCTCACACCAAATTTTCCCACAAAAAATTAAACCAGTTTTTGTTAGATCTACGTCAGAAGATCTTTGCATGGGACCAAAACAGTGAAGGAAGCCTGGTTTCATTACAGCATTACCTAAGCACTAACCATATCCTAGAATAACCTTTACAGACATCAGTAGGAAACCCACAAAACTCTGTTTTGGATTAGATTTCCTTACAAGCACTGAAGTTAACAAAATACTTTTAAAGATAAATAGCTTTGGAAAGTTCAAGTTGACAATGCCCTTTTACATTTTACTGAGAGTATATACAAGTATTCCAAGCTTTAAAGCTTTAGCAACGCTGACTTTTACATCAGTTAAGATGTTCTCTTAAAAGACATTTGTCACCTACAACTGCTTCCATGGAGAACAAAGATGCTTTGAGGATGAAGGTGAACTTGAACGTTACCAGAAAGTGATGCAGAGCGAGCATCGTGGTAGTAGAAATTTTTGTCTTGCATTCTCAAATTGAAGACCATGAAAAATTACTGCCATTTTGAGAAGACCGTAAGTTGCGTAAGACCGGCGGCTGTCACATTGAAAGCAGGAGATAATAGTAATTTGGGACAATTCAGTTTCTAATGGAATTACTATTTACATGCCGCTGCTGAAAGAAAACGTTCTCCACTTGTGAAGAGGTCATCCTGAAGAATTCTGGCAAAAATAGCCATTAACTCCTTAGACAGATTTTCAAGCCTGGCTACAAATGGCTGGAAAATTCAGGGAATTTCAGTTTTTAGGGCAGTTTGAGTATTTTGCATTACTCCGCCGCTCCACACCGTGTGGTCCCTTCTGTGCACACCCACGTCAGCATCAGAAGGGGTGGGCAGGGGCACTAGGTGACCCTTGAGGAAGAGGCATGGAGACACGTCCCCCCAGATCAGCTCTGCACGTGAACGTTATCAAGCAGCGGGTGCATCTGGATTTTCGGGCCTTGAGAGATCAGAGGCGAGAGAAACCACGCAAGTGCCTCAAGCTTATGTGCCAAAGTATCACAGAAAAGTCACTGCAGAAACAGGGTACAGCTCCCATGGAGGAAGATTTGAAGATTCAAGGGGAATCCACCACTTCTCTGAAACTGTGTTCAGTGTGTTAATCACCCAAACTGTTAGAAATACATTTCTAATTTATTTTTAATTTGAATATATCCGGCCTTTGGTTCTTTTTATGCCTTTCTTTACTCAGTTGAAAAAACCTTTCGTGCCCCGTATTTTCTTCTTGTGAAGCTACTGATATACCATAATAATATCTCTTCTTGATCTTCCTTTTGATATGCTAAACACCTTCAGCTCCCTACACATTTCCTTGGAACACATCTCCTACAGCCCTCAAATGACTTTTTGTAACTTTTCTGATCCAGTGAAATTCTCCTGCACCCTTTTTAAAGTGTGGAAGCCAGAACTATATGTAGTATTTTATCATCAGCATGTCTAAGAGGTAAAAATCACCTCCCCTCTCTAGTTCTAACAGAACCTGGAATGTAAGACCGCGTTGGCACCCTGGTGAAATATCCTTGCTAATGAATGAATTACAAAGGTAGCGACATGACATAGAAGGCCTCTTAAAAGCCAGGTGGCCAGGCAAGGGAGAGACAGCAGATAGCGAGATCATTTTCTCACATGACAAAATAAAGCATAAAAGAGGAATTGGCACAATCCTAAGTGATAGGGACAGAAAAGCACCACTTGGCTACAACCCAGGCAACTTAATTATCATCATGACTTGTTCAGGAAGACAGCCTTTTAACTCCACTGTGATCCAGGTCTACGCTGCTCCAAAGGATGCCGAGGAGAGGAAACTGTGCGATTCTGCAATTAGAACTGAGCTGGACACACATCAGAAGCAGCAAGGCATGAACTGCTACAATCTGTGAGACTCCGTATCCTTTATGAGCAGAGTAAAATGTTCTAGTAAAACCAAGAAACAAACGGAGAGGGGAAATTCTGCAAAGCACCGACAGAAAATGAGACAGCTCAGAAAGATGGGACTGCAGTAACGTGAAGTTCTTAGCACAAGCAGAGCACGGCATTTTTGACTGTGAAGATAATGAGCACAAAACAAAATGACAGACCCCACATGACGCTTGTGGTAGGTGGCAGGTAGAGGCGATAGGCTGAAAAAGCAGGAAAGCTCCCAAAGGAGCTGGAGACTGTATCTCGGCTAAGTAGGACACCGACTGGGGTGAGCGGTGGTGAGCCGGCGAAGCTGGAGAGCATCCCCGGGAAGCTGGAGAGCATCCCTGTGAGCTGGGAGGCACTGCCTTGCTGCAGAGCTCCGCAGGACCCGGGAAACCATGCTGCCAGGTGCCAGGCAGCAACACATGGCAAGCGGAAAAGAGCCTTGCAGTCTGGGGTAAGTCAGTCTTAAATACGAGAGCTACAGGAAACACAGCACAATCTCACTGGTCACTGAGCAAGACCTGAATACGGGCCAGTGTTTATGGCTTGCTGGAAGAAATACGGTCCGTGCCACAAAATCTTGTTGATGGATTTTGAAATGACCGATTAACGTTTTCCTGAGCACAGCTCTTCACAGTCAAACTACAGGTTTTCTTTTGAAATTGCACAGACAGAAAAAAGTACTTGCAGAGGTCTTATGATGTGATTACTTCTTACGTTGCCCCCGTGGCACAGCCACACACCACAGACATGCACAGCCAGCGCTGTCACCTGTGCAATTTCTTTGCGGCAGAATTAAAACTTGCCTCTGCTAAACCAGTCTATTGCTTTGGTGAACTTTATCTCTTCCTACACGGTCCTCCCCACAGTAGTAGGTCCAAGCAACTCTGCAAGAGCTTTCACCCAGCTCCAATCTGTGCCTTCCAGAAATCCTCACAACCCCCCCATGACACCCCTAACCACTTCTTACACTTACTGTCATGCTCCTCACATCTAGGCAGACAGTCCACTTTCCTTTCTCCCCTCCTTTTTGCCACTCGTACTTCTCGGAGTGGAGTACCTTTCCATATGCAGGAGACAAAGGGTCAGAGGAAGGGTCCATAAACATAACCCAGCTTGTGTGCAGCATTCTGCATTTCAGAACGCACTGTGGAATACTATCAATTTTGCAACAGGATGTGGTAATAACAACTGTCCGTAAGAGTTGTAAATAACAAAATATCTGGTAAGAGAAAGTTACTGAAGATTCGTGAGCCAAAACTGAACCTTTTTTGGCTTTCTAGCAGAACAGAAGCACCTCTGCATTAATAGAAGATGTTAAAATGTGCAGAGATAGTAATAAAATAAGGTGTGGAATACCTGAAGGCCAAATTTTGAGATGCACTATTTACATCTAACTCTCTTTGACAACAATCAGAAATGCTGA
>NW_010527012.1:56808-59536 GCF_000687285.1 Phaethon lepturus
AGCACATCTCTGGATTTATCAAGGGCAGGCCTGCCAGCAGCATTTTTCGATTTTAATGCTTTGGGCAAAACCTTCATTTTAGATAGAGAAATGCTTCTGCAATAATATAACTTTAGTCATCATGTATAAAAAACAAACTATCACATACACAGGCTGTTGGTTGTGTGCTTCTCTGTCTTTGCACGGAACTGCTGTGTAATTCACACATGCACAGAGTTCAAGATCCAAATTACAATAGTATATAAACCATTAGGTTTAAACTTCTAAAATAACATATCCTTCCAAAGCTACTTCCACATGCAGAAATTTTCAAACCACCATGTGAAAAAAATATTTGAAAGACCAGCATAATAAAGTACTATTTACAAATCTAGAGGCATACATTTTGTCTCTATAGAGTTCTGCAAAACTGAGAAAACTTCAAGATTCATCTATTTCAACAAAAATACAGACTTTCACACCTACTATTCAAAACCTCTTTCTCAGGCAACAATACCGAAAAAGGCAAATTGCCAGTTTTTTAATATAAACCACAGTCTCTACAACATCTCCAGGAAAAAATCTGGGAAGAAACATCAGCAGTAGCATATTTAGTGTCCTTCACTCAACTTTATATGCATGTTGGAGTACCCATGCACAGCTTTACAGCACCATTGAGTTCTCTCTTATAACGTTCAGTTCTCCCATAGTGAAATTCCATGAAGTTCAGTGGCAAAAGAAACCCCAAAACACCAAAACATAAATACTTTATATAAAAATCCCACTTTTAAAACTTTGAGTAGTGTATCCCTGTGCTTTCAGATTAATAATGCAGCAGCATAGGTTGCATATTGCTTGTATTTATGTGCACCCAAAAAACCGTCTACGGCTTCATTACTATGGAAAAACTAAACAGAGAAGACATAGCAGATTAGGTGTTGAAAACCTAAATACTTTATTTTCAGTATTTTAGCTTGTGTATTTCTTAAAACCCGTTATATGGTGTGTACCCATACACACACACACAAAATCGCTCTGAATTTTCATGACAATATTTAGAGAGATTATAGGACATTTCAGTTTTCCAGAGATTTTCCAGAGATAAAATTAATACATAGCTTTAATGAATATACCAGGCACAAGGTTTTATCCTTAATTTGCATCAGATGGGAAAAAAAGATAGTATCATCTATTAATACTGATGAAAATAGATACAGATGAAGTCAGCAGTGATTTCCCGGAACAAAATATAAGTAGAAGTCAATGTCATTTTAAAGATAAACACGCATTTTTCATACCAATATATAATGCTATAAATCCTGCCCTACTGGACTGCAAATAACTTCAGCTGAATAAAACTGCATGACATGGGATTTACTTATCCTGGATGTTCACAGAAACAACTTGTTCTCTGACAGCACTCATTCTTGGCAATTTATTGCAGCTGTCAGCAGCCAATTTGTTCAGATTACTGCTATGCATAAAGGTGTAACAATCATGAGGATTTATTAGCTGATTATCGTAAAGGTGACAGTCAGGATAGCCTTCAAAAATGCAGATGGTAAGAAAGTTAAATAATTACATGAAGATTAAAATAATTTCACCTTCATTTTGATCTTAGTATTACCTACATAAACTTCCTGCAGTATATGTTTTTAATCACAGGAGTATATTGACTCAATATGGAAGAGAAATGATTGACTCATAGCAAAAACATGTGAGTATTAAATGTGATCAAACTGAAAAATATACACACATACATATCTATTTCTACTCATCAGGTAAGTAATGGCTCATACTGCTCGTGCAAGTCCACCTGCTTATTTGAAAGCAGGAAGTCTGCCCCTGTGGCTCTACCTGCTGGTGCTGTCCAAAAAAAGAACTTCTACATCTCATGTCTTTGGTCCTGGATTTTTTTTTTTTGTTTTAATTATATTAAGAAGAATGCCAGGATTTAATAGCCTGCATGATGAAACTCAGTTCTGGTCAAGCCCACTGTGTCCTCATACAAATCAGCATATGACTGGAAATACTTTTTCCTCAAAGCTTTTCTATGAGGTCTTTTTCCAGGCTTTTGAAATGCCAAAAGAAACACGGAAATGGTTCTAGGATTTCCATTTTTTAGGGTATTCTAAGATGGAAGTTCACAAGGTGCTACATCCTTTAAATGTTCGTGGAGAATGCACACAACTGAGACTCAAATGAATTTTAAAAACACATAATGCTCACAGTCAGCATCTCATTTCAGAAACAGCCATGCCGAATGTGCCTGGGTACCAAGATGAAACTGGAGCTTTACACGAGTTCTGTGACAGACCGATCTTTCTCCTTCTCTGAATTAGGATGCTATGCTGTCACTCTCACTCTCTTAATGCCTTCCTCCCTTTTACACGCCACCCTTTGCATTCCATCCTCCTCCTGCCGTGACACTCCAAAGCCTGAATCCCACTTCCATGCCTTCAGCCTTCTTGAACATCTTTCCTTCATCTTCCCGCCCTTAAAAAGGATCACAAGTCCAAGCCCTTGCAGTCTGAGCACAAATGCCATCACTGCCTTCTCAAATTCCCAACTTCATCCTGGCCCTTAAAATGCTGCAGCCTAATGAGTATGATGATACATGCAGGGCCCACAGAAATCCATGCTCCTGATTTCCCACTTCTTTTATTTCACTGAAGTGTAGCTGAGATAGAGTATCATTCCAGGAGAAGTTATAGAATTACAGACCAGTTTGGGCTGGAGGGACCTCTCC
>NW_010527013.1:0-3958 GCF_000687285.1 Phaethon lepturus
TGCTGGCTGGGGCTAAACCACGACAATAGTTTTGAAACTTTTCTCCTACTTTAAGTTTTGTTGTCAAATCACTACTTAAGAAAACTCAGACCCAAACAAAGACGAGCATTCATAGCTACAAAAAATATTCTAGATCCCCAATATGTGTTACGTTACGTGGAAGGAAAAGAACTCATCACTCAAACAACTAGTGACTGGCAACAAGATTTGCATATGTAAATTTGATACCCTGCCACTAGCATAACATATACACTATGACCACAAGTTTCTCATTCAGCACATAGTGACATTCACAAAAATACCTACTTTGTGTGTGAATCAAACAGAACAGGATGACCAGATAAAGTGAAATCAGAACTAACACTTGGGCCAATTACAGAATTCAATTCATTGTACTCATATTATTAAACAAGTGGTTTCCTGACATTTTATGTAGTATCTGACAACTATCCAGAGACAAAAAAATACCAACTGCAGCTGAATGGCTGGTGCAACAGAGATGGATATAGTGTTAAGTGACTTATCTTAATTCAAACCTCTTGATCTTTCTGCATCACTATAGAAAACCAAGTGTAATGACTGTTCCCTTGCTGACAATTTTAAGACTAACAATTTTAAAAGATTCAAGGCCAACCTAAAACAAACAAACAAACAAAAAACCCCAACAGTTTAAGCACTTATCAAAAAACTCAACAAAATACAGTCTCCCAACTTGGCAGCCATCTGCCCCTGGAGATGACTGGACTCCATGCGTACTCTCAGTTTTAGTCTGAAAGTGCCCTAAGCACCCTCAGTTATCTCTTCTGGCACTGCTCCAACTCAAGCAACTATACAACTTTCACTTGTGTAAATCTTTTTGGTACCCACAAACTAGGTGGAGACTCACCTAAGACTCATGAGAGGCTGCCTGTTAAATCGAGATACAGCACTTCTGCACACAACAACAGCAGAGAGCTCGGTAACAAAGAGCAAGCCGACCCACTTCTATTGGCCCTTTTGAAAGGCAAATAAGAGATCCCATCCAGCTTTTCAAGCAGTAAGACTGGACATGAGACAGCAATGTGCGCTCGCAGCTCACAAGGCCAACCATCTCCTAGGCTGCATCCAAAGCAGCGTGGCCAGCAGGTCAAGGGAGGGGATTCTGACCCGCTACTCTGCTCTGGCGAGACCCCACCTGGAGTCCTGCATCCAGCTCTGGAGCCTTCAGCACAGGAAAGACGTGGACCTGTTTGAGCGGGTCCAGAGAAGGGCCACAACAATGATCAGGAGGATGGAACACTCTCCTGTGAGGACAGGCTGAGGGAGTTGGGGTTGTTCAGCCTGGAGAAGGCTCCCAGGAGACCATCTTGCAGCCTTCCAGTACTTAAAGGGGGCTTCTGAGAAAGATGGGGACAGACTTTTTAGCAGGGCCTGTAGTGACAGGACAAGGGGTAATGGTTTTAAACTAAAAGAGGGAAGATTTAGATTAGATCTAAGGAAGAATTTTTTTATGATGAGAGTGGTGAAACACTCGTACCTGTTGCCCCTAGAGGCGGTAGATGACCCATCCCTGGAAACATTCAAGGTCAGGTGGATGGGGCTCTGAGCAAACTGATCTAGTTAAAGATACCCCTGCACATTGCAGGAGGTTTGGACTAGATGACCTTTAAAGGTCCCTTCCAACCCAAACCATTCTGTGATTCTATGATTCTATGATCCTATGACTGTATTCACCCATGTGGATAAATGTCATAGAAGAGGTGACAGAGCATTTGACTGACAGTATCTAATTGCATAAAACAATTTCTAGATTGTTTTAGAACAAAAAGTTCATAAACTTCATAAACAAAAAGTGTAGCATGTGTTGGATACTCCAGAGAATATTATCAGTCAGCCTTCAGAATAAGAATCCTGAGGATGCAAGTCATTACAATTCAGGTTCCAAAAGTAAAAAACCAAAAATCGTAGAAAAATTACCCTTAAGTTTATTTCACTCTATTTCCATACCTTTAAGTCATTTGGGCTTTTTCAATACACATAAATATTTATTGTCTAAAAAAAACAGGTTTAAAACTTACATAGGTTGTCCAGGAACAGCCTTGACTCTGGCCCCATTACTCTCTATGTTTTTATAAACATGCATTTGAAGAATGAAGGTGGGTGACAGGGAATTAATTTTATTGATTAATATTGCCAGGTTACATGTTTTGTATTATCAAAGACAGTTTTAAATTGTAGGACAATATGCTGTTACCTTGTCTTATTCATCCTTCATCTACCATGCAAGTCAATTAACAAGTGGGGCTAAGGTTTTACATATCCCTTTCTTACTCTGGACCAGATTGGTTTCACTAGTAAAGTGGTATAAATCTGGATGTAGTATACTGAAGTCAACTGAATTATTTCATAATTACACCAACATAATTAGAAGAATTGTCCCCCCACAAGGAAATTTTTTGGTGGTTTTTCTAATAAGCTGAAATGTATAGTAAAGGAAGCAGGTCTCACGTAAGGTGAATTGAACATGGTCCTGCAGATGAGATGGCAAGGCTGAGACCAGAGGTGCAGAATTCATTTATGGACCGGGTTTTCCAGCACAGTACACCTCTTGTCAACACAACACCATTCTTGCCTGAAAGGCAGCCCTAGCAACACCTTATCAGGGAAATGGGGATCTTGGTGGCAGGATGGCAGACGAGCAGTGCCCCGTGGCAACATAGCAGGTAACAGGCATTGACAAAACAAACGGGAATGTCTCTGACACAGTTCCCTATCACCTACACAAGGTCAGCCACTTGGGACTTATGTCTACCTTAGGGCTGCTCTAACTCAGCATAGAGCAAGCTGCCTTAAGTAGAGCTGCAACAGGACTAGGCAAATGATGTGGAGGTATTTGCATTGTATGAAATTATTCCCTGCAACTTTAAAATACGCATCTCTCATAGGATCTGCTATATTTTTCTTTTTTCACGATTTCTAGAAAGTACATATTGGAAACAACTGCTGTCATTTTTTTTTCTCATATATTCCTAGAAATGTGCCCACCTCTGTTTAACACAGACAGAAGAAATGGGGCATGGATCCTGTGGAAATAACAGCAAGAGGCATTGCAGTTAACTTTATTGTTAGTCATACACAGGAGGTGGCAAAACAAAGAATGTAGTTCTGGCATGAAAATTTGTTTTATCTGAACAACATTGTACAGTTCTAGTTTCAATTTTAAGGGCAGTTTTCACATTTAATGTGCTAAGCATTCAGACTTCTCTTTCCTTTTGTTGCCAGCCCTTTATATCAATGGTCAAATAACCTTTCCATCCTTCTTGGTGCTAGTCATTCACATTTTCCAAACTCTTCTGCCCTTAATACCAATAAAAATGAACTGGTTTGGAGTGTAATAAATGCATCCACCAGAGACTAAATATTGAGAAGGTGACATTCTCAGAGAAAAAACACATTTTTGAGAGTGCACATTTCTTTTAATTAGGTAGCTCCTCCCTTCTGAGTTGTTAGCTTTTCTGTAGCATATACAGATACAAATCACAGTGACATCTCGGGACACATAAAAGGGGAATCCAGAACTGCTGCTAACGGACCACTAAATTGGAACTACCAGATGCAGGGGCATTTTTCAGAGGACTGTAGCTAGGACATCCATCACTTTCTGTAATTCACTTCCCTGAAACAGTAGGTAGCTGGGCCTAAACATAGTATAAACTGCTTTAAGGTTTTAGCTATCAAAGAACCTCAAATCTGAGTTATTTCTTACATAACCCTACTGGAGCCCCAGCAAATGTATCTAGTCCAACATTTTTTCTGTTATCTCATGACGTCTGTGCCATGAATTGTATTTGCTCTAAAGCTGTGTGTGCACCTTATCTTCTGCCTGCTAATGAGAATCTGCTAGGATTAGTTCAATATTGCAGAAACTAAGCAGCATAAAATAACCACACCATTCACAGAATCACAGAAACACTAGGTT
>NW_010527014.1:0-9031 GCF_000687285.1 Phaethon lepturus
ACTGGTGGATGAAAAGCTGGACAGGAGCCAGGAATGTGCGCTTGCAGCCCAGAACACCAATCCTATCCTGGGCTGCATCCAAAGAAGCGTGGCTGGGAGGTCAAGGGAGGTGATTCTGCCCCTCTACTCTGCTCTGGCGAGACCCCACCTGGAGTCCTGAGTCCAGCTCTGGAGTCCTCAGCACAGGAAAGACATGGTCTTGTTGGAGTGGGTCCAGAGGAGGCCACAAAAATGACCAGAGGGCTGGAACACCTCTCCTCTGAGGTCAGGCTGAGAGAGTTGGGGTTGTTCAACCTGGAGAAGAGAAGGTTCTGGGGAGACCTTATTGCAGCCTTCCAGTCCTTAAAGTGGGCTTCTAAGAAAGATGGGGACAGACTTCTTAGCAGGGCCTGTTGCAATAGGACAAGGAGTGACAGTTGTAAACTAAAAGAGGGCAGATTTCGACTAGTTAGAAGGAAGAAATTTTTTACAATGATGGTGGTGAAACATTCGCACAGGTTTCCCAGAGAGGTGGTAGATGTCCCATCCCTGGAAACATTCCAGGTCAGGCTGGATGGGGCCCTGAGCAACCTGATCTAGTTGAAGATGTCCCTGCTCATTGCAGGAGGGTTGGGCTAGATGACCTTTAAAGGTCCCTTCCAACCCAAATCATTCTAGTTATATGAAATGAAAGCATTCCCAGAGAACTGCACCAGGCGGCTTCAGGGTTAAGTAACAGAGCATATGGAAGGTAGGGTTAGAAAGTTTGTGTCCAATCCCAAGGAAATTACTTTGGATGCTGTAGATAACAACACATTAGCAGCAATTTGTGTAGTCTGTGTTGTCCGAGGGATAGAGTTAAGGTGGAAACATAAAAAAAAAACATTTCTTGAAGGAAAATGGAAAATTCTCTGAAAGTGATGGGAGGTAGGGTACGGAAAGAGCTACTAGGGAGGAGTTTTCCTGAGAATCTCAAATCCTCCAGACTGGAGGAAATCTGCTTATTTTGAGTGACGCTTTTCTTGAGGACGCACGTGTTGGCAGCTTCCTCAGTCAGTACATTATTTAGCTCGTCTGAGGTGTGGAATTCATTTATGCACCTGAGGAGCCACAGCTCTCCCCTGTAGTCATCTTTGATGAACAAGATTGATGTTCCTTTTTCATAAGCAACCAGAAAAAGTATCTTCAAAGCCTGACTTTCCAAAATAGGCTATCGCTAATTGAAGAGGAGGATTATCAAGGTAAGTGGCACATGGGCAGTAGGGTTAATAACAAAAATGCCCACATGGTGAAGGGAATTCCAGCCTTTAAGTAGAAAAGAAATAGAAATAGACCTGATGGCTGGTATTTAGAATGTATCACTACAAACATCAAGTCACAAAAATCATTAGCATGGCCATGCAGAGTTCAAGGGAGTGTAGATGCAGTCAGAAGCACTAATAGCACTTTCTTGAAGGGAATTCCAGCCACTAAATAGACCTGATGGCTGGTATTTAGAATGTATCACTACAAACATTAAGTCACAAAAATCATTAGCATGGCCATGCAGAGTTCAAGGGAGTGTAGATGCAGTCAGAAGCACTAATAGCACTTTCTACAAGACTGTCCAGGGAAAAAAATAGTTAATATTTCACATGCAAATGCAAGCTTTTCAAATGTTCCTAAAGCCTTAGAAATTAATTATGACCAATGAAAATGGCAGTAATGATGGTAGAGAGATGTCTAAAAAAGATCTGAAAGATGTTAACTTCATTGCAAGTAGCTAAATTGAGATGACATTTCTGGGTATTAATATCTTGCTGTCAGATTTGAAACTGTGGTAATTTTATGAGTTAGTTGACTTTCAAACCTTGTTTTTTATCTACACTGCTCAAAGACATTGGATAAAAATAAACAGCCTGGAGGAGAAACTCTGTCCAGTAATAAATAAAACATTTTCAGCTCTACATATCCTAAACCTCATGATTAACCTTTATCTTGAGACAAAAGTATTACTCAAATGCAAACAAGATCATTTTTTTTTTCACTAATATAAACTCACAAAGACATGTGTAAGAAAGCTCCCAATTAAGTGTGGCATCCACATAAAATCAGGCCCGTTATCATCATTCACTGATGAAGCTAATTTCATGAGTTATAGTCAGAATAGAAAACTACTGGCTGGAAAACTTTATTTCCAGATACACATAAACATATCAAATGATTAAACACACACAAACACAGCACACTTATTGAACAACTAAATTTTATCATATTAATGGGTGTATAATCAACTTGAGAGTATAAATTTCCAAGTCTTTCCAAATGAAATTAATTTTGAAAAAAGGAGGAGGTGGGGAAGGATACATTTTTAAGTTAATAGAAAAATAGCATTCCCTTTGATTCAGTGACAGGTTTTCCTGCATGGCAACTGTGAAACAAAGTGGTAATATGGATAACTTGGAGCCTGCACAGAACTGTGTCAAGTATATTCACTATCCTTAATCACAAGATATTTTGTGGATCAACGGAATATTTCACAAATTGGATTTTGTATTATATATGTTAGGGTCAAGTGGATATTTGCTTAAAAAGGGAGATTAAATAAGATTAAATCCTATTACATAAACCTTGCTTGCTTTATAATGCCTTATTAAGTAGGGGTAAATAGGATTTATGCTAATCCACAAATTTATATCATTAATCCTATTTTACAGTCTATTTATTTCTAAGTTTTTTTTTTTCTGTTAAATACTACAGTCCTTTCAACATTTTCTGAGTTTACTAGACATCCATGTAATAAAATAGCAAGGATGATTGTTTGGACTAAACATCTTGCCTGATACACGCAATTACAATTTGTATGGTCACTAGCTGACACTAGAATGAGTGATGAGCATTTGACAAAGACACGGCAATTTGTTAGCATTGCCTGCTGGCCTGTGCGACACTTTTATATTACCTCCATTTTTTGTCCTGGAGTCTTTTCAAAGCTTTGGTTTCTGATTAAATTCCAGGACAGGCAGTTGCTGCAGCTTCTAAAATATACTTTTGAAAGAGCTTTGATAATGTTGTGTCATTCATATATTTTGGCACATTCTTGTCTACACACTGTATGTTCCACTCTTTACGTTATACCCCTCTGTTCACAAAGCGCTGCCGCTAATAAAGCAGCTCAGCAACCAAAGGGCTGCTTATTTGTACCACACATGGTCACTAGGTATAAGATACCATCTAAATACAAATTAAACTAAACGCTAGCATGCACTCTTCTAACATTAATCATTGAGGGTTCTTGGACAAGGTAGCTATTAATGATACAAAAAGCTGCTATTAGGGCAAGTACACCACCAGCCATTTTGGTCTGAGATTGCCCTGTATTCTAGCAATCCCCTTGATGCAAGACAGCCCGCATTGCAACTGCATACATCCCAGACTTTGCCTGTCCTCCAGGAACAGCCTGTGGAGCCCATGTACCGTGCACATGTGTACCCACCTACACCCACATTCCCCGAGGGGTGTGGGTGATGTTTTGGAAGTGCTAATATTTCCATAGTTGCACATTCATACCTTGTGCAATGCATTGTGTCCTTATTTTTCTTGTAGACAGGGAACTTGCCTCTGGCCGCAAGTATAACTTGATCAACATCAGTAAAGCAGTTGCCCCAAAGCCAGTCACGCTGATGCAATCCTGTTCTTCTCCATGGAGTTTCCTCCACTTCACAGTGGTGCACAAAGATTAAAAGCAAGCATCACCTGCCACCTCTGTGACTGTTTCTCCAAGCCCTTCCTAATGCTTCCTCTGCACAACGGCCTTTGCATCTCAACACCGGCTTTTGATGTGTTTTCAAGATGTATCTTCAGATTATAAATATATCACAAAGTACCCTGTGGCATTGTGTCCTTCCTAAGATAGATAGGTTGAAGTTTCAACTGAATGGAAAACCTTCAGGGAAATCTAGGCATTGTAAAGAAAAAGGTGATGACAACAGTAACCTCTTATAATTAATTTATCGCCCTTTTCATTACTTTTTTCACAATAATTTTGATTGTGTCATTTATTGCAGAAAATTTCTTATCTTGCCAAACTTAATACTAATGCTTTACTTCATGATTATTTCCATAGCTTTTAGTGACATCAGGCATCAAGTAATATGAGATCTGACCCATGGCTTTTTAGCATGGAGTAACACCTTAAAACCAAACCAATCAGGAAAAATGAATCCTGTGATTTTACTAGTCTATTTCATACTAGTATTGTTTAATTCATGAAATACTTTTCATATTTTTTCTGTTAACAAAATCTCTAAGTGCTTCTTTTCCTACCTCTTTTAAAATGATGCATAACTTTGATTTCAGTCTGGCTTTTTTGGCTTCAGTATAAAACAAAGGAGAATTGTTATTGAAGTTGAAATCTTTTTTTCCTAGTATTCTAAGTACTAATATATGTTCAGCTTGAAAAAAGTTCAGCAAATTCAAAATTCGAATCAAGCTCCTACATATGCACATTTAAATAAGGTGGTGTAGAGACACACATTTTTTGTATAGTATATAATAAGCTCTATTTATTATATATTATATTGTTGTCATAATTGGGACTCCAACTTGGACTTATGCTAATTGTATTCATCTTAGACTAGTAATTAAAAATTACAGTCTGTTCTTTTTTACTTTGTTTCATTATAAAAAATACAGAATCCCAAAATAACTTCAGTTTATACTCATCTCCTCATAGTGAAGCTAATGCTTAATTGTCTGTCGCACTGTAAAGATCACAATCATTACAAGGAAAAGGAACAAATGCTAAACTAAACCTCCTGTTTAAAAATTTCCTTATGTATGAGTAACTCATTGAAAACTAAACCCCATACTTTCATATTTAACATTTATTCCTTTTAAAACACACTGTTCAGTATGTAGTGTGTCTAGTGCTAACAATACTTTGCCAAACATATAAGTTAGAGGTGCAAATTATGCATACACATACTGCAGATAGACATCATATATGTCAGTAATGACAATGCCCCGAGCTACGGAGACCATGATAATTAGAAAGGACACTTTAATGAAAGAAAGAGTTTTTTGAAAGAGATTTCAAGTAGGGTAGGTTGAGCATTCAGTAGAATCTTTACATTAACTCATAGTAATTGTTGAGATTGTCCTGAAAATATATTAATTTTCTATTTTTATATTTGTAAAAAACTAATCAGTAACTTGTGTTATAACTGAGCCTTATTCACCACTTTTTCCTTCCTTATCCTGTAATAGCTACCTAATTACAAATAACTAACAGAGTTTTAAAATTACAACCCACAGAAAAAAGGACATATTGCCTTCAGTGATGATCAGATTTGACTGCAACATCGTCCCCTTCTGACTTCTGACAGTTTGTAATGACTGTATGGACTGCTTACAGCTATGTTCTTTGCTCCACTCCATCTGCACGCAGGCGATCCCCAAGGGCTCCTCAGGACTCAAGAGGCAGCAGAAGATGCCCCTTAGATGTAATCTTTATAGAGCATTAAACTGGATACTCTGTTCCAGTCTCCAGAGCTGGATTTCAGCTCTATGCTGGGTCTGTAATGTAAATGAGCTAAAGCAGACCTTTTCCATCATAAGCCCTGTTTTGGTCAGTGATACAAAATGGATCTTCTGTGCAGCTTGGCTATATCTACATCAGTGATCCAAGGTGCCTGAGTGGTTCTTTTTAGGTGTGAATTTGCCTTGCCTTTTTATTCAGTGTCTGGTGGTACTCAAGCAGTAATTTAGACATGCTCATTGTGGCAAGTTTATTTTGTGTTCTTCCTTTGGTTGAGCAAGTTACTGCAGAATATGACATGTTTCTTATTTTTTCTTCAGTAAAATGTTACCTATATATATATATTTTAACAAGGATACAACATGTGAATTAATTTTCCCTTGTAATAAACCTGTACAAGATCATATTCACACTTTGATTTGTATCACTTTTGAGACTGAATGTTCCAGAATGTTTTCTTCCATCCCAGTCAGGTCAGTGGTAAGCTTCTCCACTCACACAACTGCTCTTTCTTGATCTTCAGAGATGCCTACCCTTCTTAGATGACTTTATAGAGGTTTTATACTTTTAGGAAGGCTAGACCAAATGAACAGGACTAGGCACCCATATTTCAGGCTCGTTATAGTTTTGTTAGGTGCCATTGTGTACAGCATTTGACCTAAGCCTAACTCATGATTTATCTTTTGTTCTTTGTATCAGGTTCAGTAATAAGGATAAGGAGCCATTGTATTATCATCTGCTATGCAGCTGACTAAAATTAATGCTGACATGAATCCCTTCCTTCCAAAGGTAATGGAATTATTTAACCTTTACTCACCACTGTCTGTGTACTTGGTCTCAGCAACTGTAGGGGAAAAAGACATGTAAGTCTTCAAAACAGAAGCCTCCTTGGAATTTTAAGTCTGGAAATCTCATTTCAAAGACACTAATATTTTATTACTAACTGGAGTTCATAGTTACATATGGGGAGAAAAGTAGTTCTGCATATACAAATATCAACACTTCGACTCCTCGCCCACACCAATATTATTGTTTTAATTTGCAGCTGTCATTATTTGACCAGTAGCTTTCTACCTTTCAGGGTTCTTATTTTTGACATAGTTAAGTAGTGCGGCTCTTGATCTTGTAAAACAGATTAATCTAAAACAGTGATTTAGTTTCATCACTGGCAACATCTCAGTGCATATTTCCCAGGACTCCACTATATCACACTACACGTTACCTCAGTCGACAGCTTTGGGGTTGTATTTTATTAAGATGTTAAAATACCAGCAATTTCTCTTTTAATTATAAAGTACCTTGTATGTATGGTCAAAAGTGGTCTCTGCAGAAAATGTATTATTTGTGGAGAAACAATACGGTTTAACATTTTCTTGGCATCATTTTTCCAACAGAAGATGGCTCTCATTAAAAAAACAAACAAACACAAAAACCCAAACAAAAATATCTAATAAGAACTAGAATATAACTCTACTTACCTCTGTAAATGAATAGTTTTATTAAAAAATAGTTCTTATTAAAAAAATTTTTATTTAAAGAGTTTTTCATTATACATAACTATAAGTGTATCGTAAGGGATTTTTGCAGTCCTTGGGTACAACTAAAACAGAAAAATATTTATAATCAATGTTAATGACAATTTGGCTTACACAAATATCTATGTATTTAAACCAGATGTTTGCCAGAAAAGACATAGTCGAACGGCTGCATGCTGCAAAAAAAAAAAGGCTGCTTTGACTAATAATGCTGACCTCTAAATAGCAGAGTGGAAGAAACATAACGTTTTGATCAAAAGATCTTGCATAGTCTTCGTACAAAATGACAAGTGTATGAGGTCCTTCATCACTACTTTCAAGTGCCCCTAACATGAGATTACTACTCCCTAGCCTGTATATTTCCTTTTTTGTCGGAACACACCTGGTCCGACAGCTTCCTGATGTAGTTGAAGGTTTTTGGAAAACAGGATTCGTAGCATTTTAAAATGTCTTACATTGAAGACATTTAGGATTGCACTTGCTTTGACGCACAAGTCTACATGACTGTTTCTGTAGGTACTTATGCCTAAAACTGAAATTCTCAAAATTGCCAGTCACATACCACCTAAGCCAGAGGTATGTAAGTTTTTATAACTAAAATTCTTCAGGTGTCTGAAAATCAGTTTCTGTGTGTAACCAAAATTGTCGTAATGTTGCCTTCCTGATATGATAAACCCCAGGCCCTACCCACGAGGTAAATGCTTCGCCTGCAGCAAGCAACCCAATGGGTGATTCTAGAGAATCCCACTTCACCAATTCCCACCAACAGAGAAGACACCTCTGTTATTTAAACAGTCAGTGATGAGATTAATTGTCCAAGACGTAGAATAGAAAAATATAAGTCTTTCCTGTTTGGGGGGATTTAGACATCACAGGGGTTCAGCATCGTCTGCAGTGCCCTGCGCGAGCGCTCTGCACTCCCTGCTGCTGCCTCCAAGGGTGAGCGACAAGTCGCATCCTGGCTCTCTTTTCCAACCTTAATGATTCTGTGACCCGTGATTCTCTTGTGTGGGGTTGAGGTGAGGTGCCCAAAGTTTGGGTTACGGATACTAAAATGAGGGAATGTCTTGCTACAGAGTGGCTTTCGAGTCCCGGAGAGGTCTGTGTTTAAAAGGTGCTTCTTGCTTTAGCATGCTGATTGTCATCGGCTGTATGGAAACTTAAGTGCCTCCTCTTAATTTCATGGGGCCAGCCATACCTCCCTCCAGCATTTAAAAATTTCTGTCACAGTAGAAACTAGCAACAATTAATGATAGAAACACCACGCTTCAACATATAGCCGGAATAATACCATTTTGTGTATGTGAACTCCATCTTATTTGAACGAGCTGACCGTGTACTCTATTTCTTACTTACCCCATGTCGATATAAAGAGTTGTAAATTTGATCAGACCCTTGATTACTGTGCATGGAGTACTGTAAACCAGTAGACATGGCAAGGTAAAAAAATGTCGTGAATCATGCTGTAACAAAAAAACATACAAGGCATCTCAGCTGCAGAATTTCTCCGCGAAGAGCAACAAGTTTTACTTAGATTTTTCCACAACATGGACAATTAAATATAGTCAGCTCACATTAAAAGTAATGTAATTCGGAAGTAAAAAGATAATGAAAAGATGCTGAGCACAAGCAACATGGGAATTAAAGAATCATTGTGCAAGTTTCAAGAAGCCTCTACGCTCTGCAGACGTAAGCCCGGTTTGTGTGGGGTCATGAGATCAAAAGGTTATTGCTTTGTTACCATTATATTGTTACTCTATTTCATTCAAAATGGTGGTAAGCCAATTTATGGTTTGAAAGGTCTGAGGCCTTGCTTACCATTACTGTTTCTGCACTGAAGATTATTGGTGGAGTGATATCACTGTGTGACATTACTTGGTTATTTAGTTGTGTGTATTTGTAGTATTCAAGGTTGGCACCATCCAAGAAGCACTGGAAATACAGTATTGTGCTTCACAGTTTCCCACTGCAGATACAACTTCTCAGTTACAGCAGGCAT
>NW_010527014.1:9062-43762 GCF_000687285.1 Phaethon lepturus
CCGAATTGCAGACTTAGTATAGCAACATTTATTAAAAAACACACTCATTTGGAGCAGTAATTGTTCTGCTACCAGGGCACAGCCCTTCATAACATCCCTTTAACAGTTTTTTTATGAAGATAAAACTTTAATTTTTCCAGTAGCTACAAAGTGCAATGCATGAGTACCTTTCCTCATTTGTTTTTCATCATGTATCGCTACCCAGAGGCAATCATTAGCTAATTTGCTGATTTACAGTTGCAGTTTATGAGCTTTAAACAATGCTAAGCCATTATGGTTCCATTCTTAGTGCTACAAGGGGAAAATAACCGTCCTTTTACTCTAAGCTGCACAAAAAAGTCCCTCAACCTATGTGCTTCTAGCTTCGCTCACATCTAAAATTGTTCTTGTATTGCCTTCCTTGCTCGAATTAACCCTAAATGGTGCTTAGTCTGCTGCTTCCTTCCTAAACTGCAGAGAATTCCTATTTTGCCACCTACCACAAGGCAAGGATGCAAAATGGGTTTATTACAGGGAGTAACAGCTGCTGCTTACTCAGTATCCTAGTGAAATTCATGTCGAAAAGTAAATTGGTCACTGCTGGTTGTTTTGGTTGGTTTTTCCTCAGCCGCCTGAGGCATTTTTTTAGCATGTTGTAAAATGCAAGCAAACGAATTAAAGCGGCGCATGTCCTGTTTAATGTCCCGGTTAGTGTTGTGAGGCGGCGTGACAAAATTCTCCTCTTAAAATCTTGGCGATTCCAACACCCTTTCTGTAAATATGCCGTGGGGCGGAACAGAACCTCTGGCTGACAAGTGATGCTACAGGAAGGAGATCATCCCCTGGACAAAGCACCCTGGTTAAAATGAAAGCCTATTGTCGTCAATATCTTCCATGTACTGCCTCTAGAAAGACCTACGAATGAAATCAGCAGTTAGGAATTCTGATAAAGTTTCCGAGTCTTTCTGTAGATACAACTTAAAAAATTTCTTAAACCTAACTTAAAATTTAATGCAATACGAGTTTTTCACAAAAACAGGTGAGTAAACTGAAGCTCTGGAAACAGAGCAAACAATGTCCAAGAAAAAAGCATCTGGCATCACAGCTTTCAGGTGCAATATGAAAAGCTGAAGTTGGAATTTCATTTGTAATCTAAAAAACAACATGTATCAGGCATGCATTATGAAGCTGTGCCATCAGACAGCTAAATTTCACACCACTAAGCTATATAAGATCAACCTCACCCTACCTAACGTGTTATAGTCACATGTATTTTAGCAGGAACTGTGAAAAAAACCCTGATCACATCTGCAGAGAAATTTAAAATGCTTAAGAATCTCAATCCTACCAACAGCACAGCGAGTCAATTAAACTGCAGTTCATTTAAAAAGCACTCGGAGCCAGACTTTGACCCTGGGCGCTTAGTAGCAGAACAGGGGATGGGTTGACCTCTGATGACTCTACCATACTGTTAAGTGAGAGGGTAACAGTCAGTAACCCCAGCTACAATTGCTGGGGGGTAAGGGAGTATCTTCTGTACTTCTACGTTATTGGAGGACCATTTAAGCCATTGGTCTTACCCATTCGTACAACAGACAAGGATCTGCTCCACTGCTGCTATATTATTATGTTCGGTTCTTGTATTCATGTTTCAAAAAGCACAAGGAAAAATGATCCTGATTACCCAAGAGGTCAGACAACATGATCATAATGATCCGTACCTATGAACTTGTGAATTTTAACATACGTAAGATGTTCTCCTTTAACTCATATCAATGTAAGTCTTCCCTTGCTTTGACCAAATAGTTGCATATTTTTGTTGCAGCATACTAAATACTGCTCCCACTCTAAATAAATATTGCTCTGCATCATGTAAGAAAGCAAAGTGCCCATGTGAGGCCTGCTGGAATCCTTGTTGTGTATGTGAGAAATGCCCAAGTAATCCCAAATTAATTCTCTGATTGTCTGTACCAGGCGATCTGTCCTTAATTGCCTAATAGCTGCTCTGCAGCTCTGTTATCCTCGATGGCCCCCATAGATACAACGGGGACACTGAGAACCGAAATGCGCTGCCTAAATCAACCCAAGAACCAAGGTCTCAGCCCCAGACACAGCATACTCTTATTTGAAACCATTTTTACAAAACATAGTACAAATCTAAAGGCTTAAAGGCGTGAAAAGTTCCTCTAGAGTTTCAGCCTCCAAAGCCTAATTTAAACCACTGCAAGCCAGATCTAAACCACTGCAGGATACTCCTACAATCATGCACAGCCCTCTAATAAAACGTGCACACACACCTATTTCTTTTGATCACTGATGAAGAAGTAGTAAGTGCTCGATAAAAACCTTAGGCTTATGCAGATACAGTGGATATGTTTTGAATGAGGGGGATTTTTCATTGCACTTTCTGCTTTTCAAGGCATTTGGTATACAATTTAGGGATGAGTTGAAAAATGAAGGGTGACATTAAAATGATTGGAAATACAATTTAAACTATAGTCTGAATATCTTCCAACTGTCTTGCAGACCTTAAGGAAAGAACACAAATCCTCTGGAGAAGGGAAAACAACAACTTATAAATCTGTCCTCTTGCTGATGAGATAGTGCAGTAAAGGAAATAATTTAAGCCAGTGAAAACTTACACATTCTTACTTAAATTAGCAATAACAAACCATATTGTGACAACATGCTTAGTTTCATTTTTGAATAATCCTGAAAAACGGCATCTTTCTGTGACAACAACATGCAATTAATTTAATGATAACCTGTGGAATGACATTTCTTCTAAGGCAGAGATTTATTTTGAGGCTTTTACATTGAGGTGTTACATTTAAAAAAATAAATCTCTGGACATTGTGTTAGGCACAACTATTTGGAAATAAACAACTATTTTAAAGATGACATTGTCTGACGTTTTTCAGAAGAAAAATATCATTAGAGTGTAAAGTATTCCTTTGGTCGCTGTTGTTACTGTCCAGGATTCTCTTCTGACTATCACCTGTATCAGACAGCTCACATATTTTCTGGAATGAGTCCCTGTGACCTTATTTGTTTCTCTATTAGTGCCAAGCTTTCTCAGGAATTACTCTGATATTACTAGTGTCATGATTCAGTCTTTGTGTATGATCATAAGAATGTCACCCTTTCTTCACCTGCTAGTTTAAATAATCACTTGAAATGTAGTTAATTTCTTGCACAAGAAAGGGACTGTGGACTTCTCTCACCATTTATATGTGTCCCCTCCCTTCTGCAAAAATTTTGCCTTCATCCTTACATCTACACAAAACACATAATAAGAACCACCATTCCTCAGTCCGCCTCCTCCTGAAATTCTTTTAGGGCCAGGTCTGAGCATAATCCTCTTTTCTCCAACAATAAGAATGTACTCGCCAAGACTTAGTCTTGCAGATTACTATAGCACCAATGACAGATGTAGCAAACTAGTCATCGTCTTAGCACATATCTAGCAGTTGTCATCAGTGTAACACATACAAGACCACTATCAGAAATGTGGTGGATTGCTCGATATTATTTCAATGACTGAACACCTTCATGTGCTCCGGTACATATTTTGGAGTATGAGTCACTACCTTCCTTCAGATCCTGCAGGGGAAAAATGTAAGGAAAGGAAAATGATCCTTTGTTGTGAAGGATTTCTTTAAAGCTAGGTTATTTATTCCCTCCTATGCATAAGATTAGGTGGTATTTTGAAAGTAAATGTGAAGTCGGTAAGAAGTGTGAGGATGCCTGTATCTGACTCAGCAGCATAACACTAAGATGAGCTTTAGTGCAATGCTGCTCCAACGCTGCCACGGGGCTTCAAATGACTCAGAGCACAGGCAGAATATTCTCCTGCTAGCTCAAAGGCTCCAGAATTTAAATACATGCAACCACATCCAAAGAGGATTTGCAAGTTCAGATCAAAATATTTAGTATTGCAACTAAATGGTAAAAGTGAGCCCAGCAGAATAGCAGATAAAGCCCCACTTATCTTTCTCTAGAGCTACACTCCTACTCTGGTTGGTAACTGAAAAACAGGGAGATGCTAGTGGGAGTAAAGTGCTCCTATAAATAAATGATACTCAAAGGGCTAAACTGCACATAGAAAAACTGAGGAAAATTTTTAATTGTCAAAGCGTTTCAAAGGCGTTTTTTTTGGTTGTTTGCATGCCTGGGTTTTTTGTGTGATCACTACTACTAGAACTGTTTAGGAAGGAGGAAGATGTTTGCAACTTTTCCTGTCATATCTTGACTCTTACTAAACTAGCTTTGTTTTATGCTTTAGATTCTTCCATTTGCATTTTTATGTCTATATTATAGCTCAGTAGTGGAAATTGAAGTAGTCCAGATAATATTTGTGCCTCTTTGTTAAAATACATAAATAAAAATGTCATAAAATTCAGTAAGTTTCTGCAAGTTGCCTCCCACACTCCAGAGTCGTAAACTGAACTTCAATATTGGTTTGAAGAACAAGGCAAACAACATTTAACACCAAGATGGTTAGTGTTGGAAGTGGGAGGATGACATGCCTGAAAAATGAAAATCAGAATGTGCACATGAAGTTTTCAAAATGCTATAATAGATCAATAAATTCCACATGAATGGTTAGTACATAATGCATACATTTGGGACGTTAAGCACAAAGGCCAGGAAATAATGGTCAATTCATGTGACAAGCAGCAATGGATACTTTTCAAATCACACCAACAACCTTCATAGAGTTGAAAACAACAACAAGCAAGCAGATTCATCCGTTGCACTTGTTTGTACCAGAGAAAAAAATTTGAAGGTCAACTTGTATTATTAAGCCAGTTTTAAGTATTTGACTGATGATCTTTTTAATAAGCCTTTCTTTAGCCAGGTCTAACAATTCATTAGACAGAGGTTATAGATGGAACTACAGTTTGAACCCAACAGAAATCAGTTTTTGCTGAAACTGGTATGTTTTGAGCAGGAGCTAGATCTGTCTATTCAAAGTAGTCATATCCAAAGCAGCATAAGGGAATGGGCAATGTAAACTCTTGCTTGGTGACAGAAAGTGAGCATCTCTTTCATGTTAACATCATAAATTATAATCTTACAGAAGGAGGTATTTTTAAATTTGATGGGAGATGGGATTTTGGGGGAAAAAAGAATGGCCTACTAAACTATTCCAAGAAAAAAAAACAAACACAAACATGAAACCTGAAGCCGTGAACAATGATTTGCTAATAATATAAAAGTATAGATCCTGGACCAAATACTGTCCTTAGTCCAAAAGATATACATCTCCAGAGGAAAAATTTCACTGTGTGTCTAACATTACAAATGTATATCACATATAGTGTGAAGGTCTGCCTGTTTGTTTAATTTTTAAATTTTGAGAAAAATGCAATTTGGGATTTTGCTGGTCTTTAGTGATGTGTCAAAGATGGAGAGAAAGATGTACAACCTCATACTACACCATGGCTTCAATTCTTTATTCGTGTAAGACCTGATCCTGTAAGTCATTGGCTGGTAGGACACGTTCTGCAATGCATCAGGTTGACTGAACCCTTCAATTTCATGTATTTCAGAAATACACATTCAGTGGAATTGTGCTAGAGATCATCTGTTATGAGCAACGGACCAGTCTTCTTCAGAAATAAATATGTTTTACAGCATGTGTGCAAATGGCCACCCCTGTCCTGAGGTTAAGTTAATGGACAACCATGTGAGAAACTCCAGGATGCTGCAGGCAACAGAAAGGGAAGAGTAGCTGGTCAGTCCTGACCTTGCCTAGACTGACAAGACAACAATGCAAGAAGGCACTACAGAAACCACAGAGAGTAAAAAGGCAGAATCGAGTACAATAATAAAATCACCCCTCTTCAGGCATGATTCTCCGACACGCTAAGTCCTTTGGCACCCACTGAATTTTATTTTGTATCAAAAGAATTTGTAGTCTTTCAATGTCTACTGTTTCTTATTTTTCACAGCATCTTCTCCCAGGCTCTCCAGTCTCTCCTCCACTCCATTACTTTGGTTCTCTTTTCTCCACTTTATGAGTGACCCTTGTTCCTCAAAACAAGCATAGCAGGGTTTGTTGCTTTGCTCTCATTCTCTCAGCTGGGCTTTTAATCTCTCTGTGTCATAGACAGGCACATTCTTCCAATGTTCCAAATACTTCTGTCTTTCCTTAGACTTCATTCCTTTATTTTCAACATCATCTTTACATTTTTCTCTGAAAAGTCAAGTTTGCTGCCTTTGCTTGCTTTCATCCTCTGCTTTCTTTATCTTACTTTTGTTGCTCCCTCATATCTCTTTTCCCTTCTTACTGCAAGTTTTCCTTCAGGTTCTTTGTGTTGTCTTAACCCAATTCAGTACACGTGTACCAATCCAAACCCAGAATAAAAAAGGTGGTCCACTGCACGCTCAAGATGTATTCTAGCAACTTCCTCTTAGATGCTATAAAATTGTACAGTCTGGAGGTTTCTGGGGGCTAATTTTCTTTCTAAACACTTTAATTATCAGCATATGCATAATTTGTATAGATGCAAAAACAGCCTGAGACAGTCTTGCAAATGTACACTTCTTGAAATATCTGTTTGCTACAGTTTTAGGAAACAGAATAATTCTCAGGAACAAACAGTGCTGCCTCCCAAGCCAAAACGGTATCGCTCTCAGCATATGTCATTGCTTGCAAGTTATAAATACTGCTCTTGTGAAACTAATCTGATGCACTGCATCTGTGATTTGTTTTCCATTTGATTACACTGCAGAAAAGTTTATGCAATCTAATGTGATTTGATAATACTGCATAATAAGTCTGCATAGAATAGTAAGGGTTTTAGGAGCAAGTGTTTCTCATATAAATGACCTTTATTCTTTACCAGTACTACAAAAACACACCAAAATGACTGATTAAATCCCTCTTCTTTGGTACTGTTTTCCTTTTAATGACTCACTCAGTGAGCTGTTGTAGTATTGACTGAAATATGAGGAGGTTCAAGTCTGGGGCAGATACTGAAGACTGTGACATCCTAATTTTGAATTCTGTTTTGCACCGTTGAAGATTTCACTCCCCAAGATCCAGCCCCATATCTGTTCTTTAATATTTTGAGCACTAACTTCATTGTTGCCTTCCTTTCATTCCTTTTCTACTTTATTATATAATTTTACCTACAGACATGACTTCCAAGTCAATAGAAAATGCATCTATTGTACAGATTAGAGATGACTGTTCTGTCAGGTTTCTGCTGCTTAATGAGTGTACCTTTGTGTATTTTCATACAGAAAAGGATAGATTTTTTGCATCTAGCTGAGGTGTAGTTGGAGGAAAACAATTGTTTGTGGGATAACTTCAGTGTTGATATTAACCTACATCAATTCTTTCATTTCAGTGAAGAAGAAACAATACTACAGGGAAATTCTGATGTTAAAGTTACAATCATTATTAATTCACTACAGCTAGCTTTCCTTATTAATGCTTTTGACTATAATCAGGACTTTCAAAACCACAAAAAGCTTCTGTTCAATATAGATTTAAGATCTGTGAAAGTTCAGGGGATAGGGAGAGTTGTCTTTAATTCAAAGCAAACCCACAATTTAAAATACGGGAATAAAGCAACTTTGGGCCCAGTGTTTGATGAAGACATTCCTTGACGAGACTTTTTTTTAAGTTAGTTCCTAAAAGATTTTCTAAAAGTCATGTGCTTAAGTTGGATTTACTTGTTGCAAGATGTTTGAAATTTCTTGTCTCCTTGTATCAACTTTTCAACCAACCATCCTTCCAAAATGAATTCCTTAAGGACTGGGCCCTGATACGTATCGATAGCAGTGCACTTCCACTTAACCCTTCCCAACCTCAGCCACTGGTCCACATTTTATTACATATCTTGGCCCACGCTTTGCTTTAATGTATGTTTGCAAAGTCCCTACTATATGCTTATGTCATATAAATAATGCATGACAACTATGATAGTTCTATGGGTTTGGAGAAGCAATATGAAAGTTTTGGTGTTTTTTTTGACTATTTTTCTTCTCACTGTAAGCTCCTTTGATACCAAGAACTATTTGTAGAATCTCTTACACTTGCTGAAAAAGTTTCCTCTGGTAAGATGAATGTCCTTTTTAATACCACGTTCATTATGACAGTGATGACATACTGACTACAAACTGCAGCTTGCAGACACAAGTCAGGGATTCAGGAGAGTCTTCTGTATCTTATATTCCCCTTCTCAAAGTTTAGATCAAAGATACCAAAACTGAGATAAGCCGAAAGAGGCACCATCTATAATTTAGAGCAGAAAGCTTCTGGTTGGGAACAGAGGAGGTGAAACAAAAATCTGGAGAATACAAAACATGGTGTTGGGGCATGATTGAATTTTCTGTCTCACCCACAACATGAAATGGCTTTTTAGTAAAGTCAGCAGTACCAAGAATAAATCCAGGTCAAGCAGATCAAAAGGATCAGCATCCAGACAGTAGTGTGTTGCGTGAATCAGCAATATTTACAGGGTATGACTGGAACAAAGACTGCTCTTGTATTTTTTCTGTCAGAACTATATGGTGAAGGAAAAGTTGTATGGTAGCTGTAAGCCTGCAGTGAAAAATATCAAGCATATAGCTATCAGTTTCTGTTTTGCCTTTTAAAAAATTAGTTAGAGGTACAAATTGTTCATTATCCATATTGTGGTTATTTGCCCCCAAAAAGAAAATCTGTGCACTTAATATAAACACATTTTTTAATAGTCAGTCATTATACTAAAAACTTTCATGTGCAGAGTGTATGACTCACAGAAAGTGCAGGTGTGCAGGAAGCACCTCAATGATTAGACAATATTAAGACAATTTGCAAATAGAGACCTGAGTATATATTCATTGCATTCCCAACTACTTCATGGATAACAACTTTTATTAAACCCACATCTTGCTCAAAATGAGAAGTTCACAGAATTTATATTTCTGTAAGAACACCTTGTGGCTTTGTTAAAGACTATTAGAAGTGTATCTGATAGTCTAGCACATTCTGTTCATAGACATCAGTATACTCTGCTTAGCTCTAGTTGAGAACTTCATAGTTTCTGAGGTCCCACAGCTACGTATTCACCGTTAATCGAAACAGGGTGAGAGCACAGGCCTGAACACTGGTATATGATGCCATAACGTGTCATATCAGTGTACTGATATCAAGGTATCTGTTCTTAGTGAAATTTAACTACTACCACATATAACATGTAAGTCCTCGTTCCTCTGCATACATAGTATCTCTCTTTCTCTCACTAGAAAGCCTCAGAGCTGTTGATTTTCATATTCCAGATGCTGACTGGACTGAAAAAATCTCAAAGTTCTACTGATCAGAGGCTGGCTGAAAACTTCCACTGTCAGGAAGAACTGAACTTTCTATAAGGAATTAAAGCTTTGCAGCTTCTAGCATCAACTCACAATTATGTCATGACTTTCATGCAGGGTCTGGTATCGCAGTTGTAAATCACAAGGTGAAGCTTGCCCTGTTCCTGAGACAGAAACTCCTCAGGGACCAGTCAGAGATGACAGAGTGAGCTCCAACATAAAGCTGTCACAAGCTTCTTTTCTCGCCCTCTTACTGCAAAGAAAACTTATTTCTCTAAACGCACACAAGCTCTCAATCAGATACAACTAGTTTAAATGACATTCATCCTTAATAGAAAGAAGGACTTGTATCTAAAAGTATCATCAGACTCATTTAACATGTTCCTGTAAGGCACTCGGTCCCCATGCTGATGACTTTAAGGACCAGCGTATCACTACAGGAAATTCTTACACACAATGGAAACTCTTTGGACAACAATGTGTGTTTGTCTCGTATTTGCACAGTATCTAAACAACTCTGGAATCTTAAATAAACACAAATAAATTAAATCATAGGACTTCGCAGCTGAAGATGGTTGGAACTCTCTGCTTCTCCATATCTGAGTAGAAATGATTGTGAATATTTTTAACATCTCACTAAATAACCTGGTTATGACATCCCATTTCTTTTCCAGGCTGCTTATGGGCCCTTGTCAGTTCCTATCTATCCACTTTGAAATGCATCTGATACATTACTTCGGACTAGAGTAGTACTTACAGTATCTTACAGTATCTATCAGCTGTATTATAGTTTAATAGGATTGTTAGTCTTGTATCTAAAGCATGACATTTTAAATCACATCACCATTGTATTATTAAGAAAAGAAATGATAGTCATGTCCTGAAATGACCATCAATGTGAAGCTGACTCAGTTATCTCCAAGAGATGACTTTATAGCTTCGAGAACTGACAGATTGTTATGTCATGAAATTCATGCAGGGCACGGTATTGCAGCTGTAAATCACAAGGGCAACTCATACAGCGCCCAGCACCCTTTGGAATAATCTTTATATTCCTGTTGTGTTCAATAAGCCTCTTAGTTGAAAGATTATGCATGATGAGTTTTTTTCTCCAGGACTGGTAAAGGATAGCTCCTGCGTCTTTGACAGCTGCTTACAAAAATTTAAACAAGGTTTTTTGTTGGGCATTTGTCTGTACTTGTACCCCTCCAAGGACTATAAAGGACAAGCAACTCTAATCCTAAGAGTCAATTTGTCTTTTGTGATTTGCTTTAGGCGTATTTAAATCTAAACTGCTAATCTAAAATCCTGGAAGCACTATATCAATTAAAATAAATAAATCAAGCCATTACAGCTGGATTGTACTAATATTTAGGCAATCTATTACAGTTTCTGCTTTGTCTGACAGAGATACCCTGCTCCTGCTAATGGTCTATTCAGAAATCATGTTGAAAGAGCAGGTTGCACCATGGTCCTGGGGGAAGTCCCTTCCTGCTTGGCACATACTGACATGTTGCTTTGAAGTTTATGGCTTCCATTGTAGCCCCCGTTTGTGCGGAGAAAAGATAACCGCACACTTTTCAGATTCCCCTTTCTCTTGACCTCTAGCTACCTACTGGAGTAAAGACAGCAACACCTAGGAGCTTCAGCCCACTGTCCTTCTAACTCCATCCATGAAAAAAATGCACCTGCTTTACATTAATTCCTTACTGATTGCATAAGGCCCCAAAATTGTTACTGCTGCTCCCAAACTGGAGAGTTTTTAAGCCTATTGCTGAGAAGCATAAGTTGACATAGTAACTTTTTCGGCAATTTGCTGCATGGCCCAACCAGAAGTATCTCAAGGGACCAAAGCTTGCTTCAGCCCATCTATCAGTAATTTTCTTGGAATATCTGATTTTCTACCTAGAAATACAGCTGTGCTCACTTTGATCTCCATCTCATTTTTCAGAACAGCCACTCTGGATTTACAATGATGCATTCATGGATTTTTGACTTATTACATAGCTTGTACTCCTGAAACCTGCTCAGGAGATGGACTACAGACTTGCATGACCCTCTGCCAACATTAAATGCTCACTATCCTTTATCTCCAAAAGCCCAATATATTGGTTGGTTTGTTTTTGGGGTTTTTTGTTCTTTTTTTTTTTTTTTTTAATATGCAGTCTTAAGGACCACGATACTCACTGCAGGGGGAGGTCCTTAAAAGAACCCTTCCAACCTAAAGATTCTATGATTCTATGATTAGACAACTTACAGATCATATATGCAAACCTGTATGCATCCTGAGAATCTTGCTGGTTTTGTTAATTTGGTGTTCATTTTATTTGCCTCTATATTCTTTTCCTCTCAGCAGATGAAGTAGACTACAGCAACACCTGGTCTTTTTTTACAGCATTTTTTATGTTGACTTTCAGAAGTTTTTTTACTTGCTAAGGAAATGATAAAGCAGTCATAAAATTCTAGGCTGCATCAAGCAGGCTTCAAGAAATAAATAATCATTAAGTTCATAAAGCTTTGAATTTAGAAACAAAGTATGTCCTTGGATATTTCATTTTGTTTTTCTAAGAAGGTCAGCAAATCTCAGGACAGTTCAACAAGACAACCTCCAGTAATAAAACTTACAGTGTAAAATTAACCAGCACGTCTTGCAGAGCAAAAATGTTTTTTACAGCATGCATCATTTTGAGAGGATGGAAAATACATTAATAATAACTGAAGGTAATTTCCTCACCAAAATAATATTCTAGTTTTATATCATACCTACTCAACATCTAAGTCATATGAATTCATACACTCATACTTACCATGACACCACAGATACACAGCTTTATAGGAATATATAAAGGAAATATTCAACAAAATCATCTCAACACAAACAACAAATGACTGTGTATTCTGTCTACAGCTCAACTAAGGTCCTGACGAAAGCAAGCAGATCCTTTAAAGTTTTTTCTTTCAAAATTGAATTTCACCTCAACAATGCCCTCATTCAATCAGGGACTATCAAAACAGTATTGCCTCCTCGCCACATTGTAGTCTGCTCTCCTCCTAGGAAGGTGATAGACTCATCAAAGCAGTTAGGTAGGATCTTTTTCTTTAAAAGCTAGAATAATTTTTTTCCCCAGAAGTTTTCTACAACATAAATGGCATGTAAAAAAAATAACCTAAGTTATTTAGAATTTAAGTCCTGTTTTCAGAAATAAGTTAAGGACTTCGATGCCTGCTTCATTCGCAAACTTTGTATAATTTAGTTTTCTTACATTCCATACTGGAATTAATGACATCCAAGATGGAGGTACATTCTTGTACGATTTACAGGAAAACTTAGGTACCTAAGAATGGTACCCTACAGTGCTGTACCCTCTAGTACCCTTTAGCTGTCTTCTTGGAAAGGGTGTAAACAGAGCTTGATCCTCTCCAAGATTTAAGTGCCATTGTTTGGGTTGCAGGAAGGCAAGTCCTGCTCTCAGCACTGAGACCTCTGTGGTGGCGAGGTGTGTGTGTTTTCTGTAAAAATCCTACAAGAGGTCAAGTCTTTCTTTTAAAAAAGCAATCTAGAAGAATAGAGTAAAAGTAGTCCTTTCACTCTTTTTCTTTTAGCCAGTATTTAATTCATCCAAGTTGCGAGACACAGACTTTCAGTTCTTCCTTTGCCTTTAGGGATTTAAAGCTTCATTCCCGATGGTCCCTACCAAAGTGGATACCACAACACTGGGCTGCAACAGCTTCTGCAGGAGGAAAACACTCTCACTCCCCTTCACACTGCACTGTGCATGGAAATAGAAATAGTACACGTATTAACCACTGATTCAGCCATACAGTTATTGACCAGAACTGATGTAGTAACCTCACTTGTAATAACACTCGCCTATTACACAAAATAAGGCTATACAAATACAAATCACTTGCATCTGAAATTTCTTTTTATCCTTTAGAAAATGAACAAATGAAACATGACTGAAAGGAATGTAACACAATGAAAAATACTTTTTAAAAAATTTTGTTGCTCTGTGTTAAGTTTAGCACATACAAGAGACCTTTGCTGCTTTTTCCAAAATGGCAACTTATGCTACCTCAAGAGAAACAAGTTAGAAGAGCTCCGAATGACTTTTTGGATTTATTTGCTTAGGATGTTTGCATGACGGGTGGCCTTGCAAGAAAGTGAAAGGGCTGTTCAAGGAAAGTGAAAAATGACCAAAGTATTGTGGCTTGTAATTTATTTGATAGATGCACTCAGACTCAACAACTGCATTTCTGTTATTCTCTGCTATTTTTTTTTCTTTTTCTCCCAGCTACAGTGTCCACATTGAAATTTGGTGAAACTTAACTTGCAACACAACACATGTCCCTTCTGCATCTCCCCTACAGCCTGATTTACACATCCTTGACTTACTTTTACTTGTTTATAATGATTTTCCTTCATCAGGACCGTCAATTTTAGTATTTTACTTATATCCATATTGCAACAGACTGCAGTAAAATTATTACTAGTTTACTAGTCTGTTCTAGCAAATTTCCCAATGACAGAGGTAAAATTTGTCATGTAAACATCTGGTTAACTGATGCAGTTCTATCAAAAATACTTGGAAATCACAATTTGCAAAATTCTGTTTCAGTTTAAAAGCACTTATTCTTTTATTATTACTGATAATTAAATAAAGTTAAAACAACATGGTCAGGTTTTATGTACCTGAACAATTTTGACCATAAAAGCAAACCAAGCCAAACCAAACCTGAAGCCATTTTTTGCAATGACATGCAAACAGGTAATAAAAATGGAATTATCTATTCTTAAAATAAGATTTGCTTTACGAGAAACAAGCATACATTATAGTTAAATAGTACAGGCAGTGTTTGTCCAAAAAGTAGAATGATTGATGGTAACTGGTTAGTAAAATCGACAGAAATATAGTTTGAAGTTCAATGTACTTTCTTTTAAATGCATGTTATTTCAGAAAACTCCCAGCTGAAGCATGTGTGAGGACTGGTACAAGCATGCGAAGTCTTGAGAAAGACAAGTGCATGGGCTACATGTGGTTATAGAAATCCAGCCGTGAGTGAAATGGTTCTGCAAAAAATTGTCTTTGATAATCTTATTTTTAAAATAACCAAATGTGTATAGTTCAAATATATACTTGCTCATTTTATAGTGTTGTCCTCAGAAAGATTAATACATAGTGTTAACAACTTATTTAGAGAAGTTTTTGAAAAATGCCTACAAAAGGAAACTGGGAAAAGCTAGGTATTTTAAAACAGAGAAAGAGAAACTAAAATATTAAAATACTTCAGTACCATACATGGATTTATATATTGCCCCAAAATAAGACTCACTTTTGGGATATCTGGTTGTGGGTTTTTTTAAGTTCAGCTTTTAAAAAATTTGGATGTCTGAAGTTGCAAGGGTGTATAGAAATAGACAACAATCAGGGACTGGAAAGTCCAAATAAAAGATAACAGCATACGGGATTTCTAACCTTAAAGTTGCTGTGTCCTCATTCAGACTTAAAGAATTTGCATCCGACAGACATTTGGTGATCAAAAGTGTTGGTGGTAGTATGTTATCTAAAGGACTATTAATATTTTCATTACAGATACTCACTAATTTGCCCCGGAAGAGTTGGGGACAGTATGAACACCAAGGCTACAGATGAAGCACCTTGTTAGGAACTGATAGGTAATGTTATGTACTGCACCTGGACAGATATACTGACTTTGAGAAATATTTAAATGCGGGTTTACTGTATTGCATGAGGTAGTACGGGGTTGTGTTTGCAAGAGTGTCCTTGGGATACTAATGGATTCTTATGATACTAATATATAAGAAGTATTTACTTATTTAATTTCACTTAATAAACATTGAACTCTTTATGATTTCAGATGTTGCACTCCACAGATTTTTACACCATACCAAGAGCTACAAAACAACAGAAGGTAGTCAGAGAGCTGTAAGCTGTCTATGAGTAACAGCACTTATAATGACTGTAGAAGCTATTAAAATGCAGGCAACCATAATTTCATCAGGAAAAAAACAGGTCTGTATGTAGAAAGAACATTTTTCATCTCTAGTCTTCTAGTTTATTATCCTGGAGCCAGTATACTGCATCTCCCTCTTGCAATGATTGCTACACTCTCTAAGAACCCTACAGGTCAGACTCAAGGTATTGTGTTTCACAACAATTTTCTCAGCATTTTTCCTACAGTTTAAAGAGGCACACTAAAGCTGCACCTTTGATACAATATAACAGATGCAATTGTTTTAAAAATAACCATATCTGAGAACAACATTGACCTATTTATCTGACAAAAAGGTATTCATATGAATGTCCCAGTCACTTTAATATCACCATTGCTAAAGAAGTTAAAGACAGAAGAAAAAATGTGTACTTCATCCAGTCCATCTGATTATACAAGTAAAATTATTCTTTTAGATACTTGTTAGTATCTTTTTCCTTTCTGTATTTATTTTCTACATTTACTTTTTTTTTTCCAAAACTGTGTTATTAGGAAAGAAAATACATGCTTTGAATTTTATTTTTTAAATTTTTTAATTTTTATTTTGATTTTTTTTTTTTTAATTTTATTTTATCCTTCATGCTGATTCCTTATACAGTTACTCATGCACATTGCGGGTTTTTTTTTCCCAAAACTGTGTTATTAGGAAAGAAAATATATGCTTTGAATTTTATTTTTTTAAATTTTTTTTTTTTTTAATTTTATTTTATCCTTCATGCTGATTCCTTATACAGTTACTCATGCACATTGCGGGCTGCAGAGGATCTCTGTGCAGCATAAAGTCCTTATAAACAGATGTGCTGGAAGAAATGGACCACATTTTTCTGTGCTGTAACTACGGATAACATATATGCATACCCGTATCAGAATGTGAGCACGTATCTCTATACCGAAGCAAAGATTTACTGAAAATGCTAAGGCAGTTGGAGAGTCGTAAACCCTTCTCCTTCCAAAAGCTGTAGATAACGGGACTTTCACATGCTGCCTCTGGGGAAGCCACTGCTGCCGTGTCTCTGCAGGTGGCCTGCATCCGAGGCACAGCTTGAGCGAGCTCTGTCTATAAAAATATACACCCGGGGTATATATATGCATTCCTATGTGTATGAGTTATGAAAATCTAGGCTCACATATATGTTTGAGCCTCCCTTAAACACCCAGAAAGAACAGGCATATTGCCGGGCGGGTGCTTCCGCACCCAAATGCGTGAGATAATTCATCTGCCACAAGCCTTTTTCTTCCTATGCATAACTGAAATTCAGAGTTGCAAATGCACCGAACATAATGAAGGAAAAAAGATTATGCGCATGTAAGGCTACTTTTCAGGCCTGTTATTGTACCAAATACAAATCCTCTTTTTCAGTTATCCTGAGTAAGCATGAAGTGTATGGATAGAGGCAACTGGCTAAAAGACCCATCAGCCAGAGAATGAAACAGAACTGTTCTTTGTAATGTTTGTCTTTGATTTTAAGTGCAGTTGCTATATATGTATCTCTGCAGTTTCACGCAGAAGTATTTTTTGCAAGATGACAATGTCACAAATGTACCAAAGAGAAGAACATAGATGAAAGCTTCCTGCAACATGAAGTAGTTTTTAAATACGTGCCATAATATTCCAGTAAAACTAAAATACTGTTTTGAAACAATCCATAAAAGTTTTCAATTAATATAAAAAAGTTCCTAAACTGTGCATTTTACTATTTAATAAAGCTCATGTTTTAGCTACAGTGAAATTTCCTAATAAATAAACATAATACACACAAGTACTCTGTTAGCTGTGCATGGAATCTATTGATATAAAGAGCACTCTGTTTATCTACTATAATAAAAAGTCACTAATCTGAGTTTACCAAAAGGCTAGACTGACAAACACATGAGTAAGACTGGTGTGCTGGAGGCAAGGCTGGTGCGATAAAGTTAAGTACCATGGCATCTCATCACCCAGAGGCTTTCCTAAAACCAGGGCTCAAGGCTTCTGTAATTGCCTGGCACAGCTGTCGTCTCCGCGCTTACCAGCCTGCAAGAAATAGCAGTCTGCACCGAGCATTTCTCATTACCACTGAGTTTATATGTGTCTGGTTCCCCGGGAACTCGCCAGTCATAATGAACCTTGCAGTCCAAAATTATTTAACTTTTTAGTACCTCGGTGGACTAAATCTGGATAAGAAACTTTGAGAAGTGAAAGAGAAAACTCAAGCCTTCCATCTGAGCTGAATTCACACAATAACCAAACTCTCAACAACAGTAAATTGGACTTGTCCCAAGTCTTTAAGAGCAATTCTCAAAGTTTGTATGAGCTTGTACAGAAAAAATGTTTATAACTCACCTTTACAACCTGTCATAAAAAGGATAACATGGGTGGAGATACAGTCACATTATAATGCACCGCCAGAAAATGCCTATAGAGTTATTTTGTACCGAGACTGTTCTCCATCAGATAAATAGCCAAGTGACAAGTTGTGACAGATCCAAGTGACAGCAGGCAAGTATTTTTGGTAACAGGCTCCTGAACGATCACACCATTTAATGATCAAATGGTGCACTGCATGATGCAGACAAATTCTGTCTCGATGAAGAATACCACATATATTTTTTATGTAGGATCTTACAAATATAACCACATACACTATGAATATTTAAGGACCATATGAAAGCTGGATGATCAGCTGAGAGATGCCCTTCTCTATATAACAAATATAAATATTTATTAGGTTGTAGTTGTATTAAAATCATGTATAATACTAAAACATGTACAGCTGCATCAGCATTTCCTTTTGTACTCTGTCTAGCACATAAATTAACTGTGAACTGAAAACTTGATAACTAATGTCCAGGAGAGAATTATTTTTGCCAAGTAAGCATAGCATGAAGAGGACAACAGAAGAGCTTGTCCTCCACAAAAATTTTTTGCAGCATTTATATGTAGATGTTAGAATATATGTATTTTATGTAAAGTTTAGTCCATTGAATAACTATGATTATTACCGTCAAATCAAAACAAATGAAGAAAATGATATAATAAGGTCTGCTTTAGAGCACATTGTCAATTAGTGAGAAATTCATAGCGGTGATGAATCTGAAAGCAGTATTCACATTTACTGATGTATTGTTCTCAGGACAGTTCCTTTAGTTTCATGAGTAAAACCTGATTTATTCAGATACCATCCATAAGAATAAGACCCAAACTACAGTTTGCCCAGGTAAGCAAAAAGCTCCAGGACTGCAGGTTCCCAAGCACTGATGTTTTAATGCTGACTGTGGTTTTTGCTTTTAGAAAAACATGAAAAAGTTGATTCTGTATTTATGTTGCTGGATTTTTTTTTTTTTTGCAATAAGTATTTTTATACTATTGATGAACCAAATTCTCCAAAGTTTGAATAACTAACAGAAAAATCCACTCTACCTTTGTGAGGCCATCATTCACAGTATTCTAAAGCTCAATAGGGTATTTCAGATAATATAAACATTATCACGTTTATCGCAATTATAGTAAAAATAAAATTTGATTTTTCAAGTCACAGCAGATGTAAGCTGAATATAGCCTAGCTCTTTTTCTAAGTTCCTTGGGCATAAATAGGTAATCAATCATATTTAATCAATATGTTGTTCAGCCATGCAGATTCACATGTCTATAATTCCAGCTTTATTCAAATGCTCTTTAGTCTCAGTACATTCTTCATTGATTTTTTTTTTTCATCCAAGAGAGGCACAGAAATAAGTAAGTGGTACATCTTAAAACTCGTAAATACCAATTTAGAAGAAAATGAAAATAATCCCCTTTGACTATCATATCCAATATGTTTCACTGTTTTAAGGATTGGAACATGTCATCTTAGTTGTCTGGGCCTCACTCTCACTGAGAATGTCCTACTGGGATTGTAGGAATGGACTTTAAAACTAGCAGAATCAAGTACTAGTTGCTCACTTTAACATATTCACTAACTGTGTTAGTGAAAGCACTAACACAGATGCAAACATGCCATGAAGGGGAAGTGAGGTCTTTATACAGTAGTTTCCATCTACATTCAGAAGTGGCAGAGAGAATGGATTTAAAAGCCCTAGGAGTTCTAGTTTAAAATATTAAACAAAACCTCGACAACCAAAATTTTGGGGATTGCAGTCACATGTAAATGTTGATTATTCTTTTTAAAATGTTAAAGTGTGACAAAATGCCTCTTATTGTCAGTCTTTTCATTGTCTAGGTTGGCACTGAATAAACATGAGTATAGTTGTTTCAGTTTGTTTGAAAACTATTGAAAAATGTAAATAACCATTGAGCTTAGAATAAACAGTTGAAAGTGGCATTTTCTTTCATTCTAAATAGCTTGAAATGAGAGGAAGAACAGCATGACATTAAAAACACAATCTATCTTATTGTGTGGTTCTTTTTCAGTGACTTTGAAGAAGCTGTGTTTGGCTGGTTTGATCAGTGAATGGAGAGGCGAGAAAGAATATTTGCATTTAAAATTGCTTTTTAATCTGGCTGTCCTAGATCTAGGAGCTGTACCAGCTTCTCAGCGTCTGACAGACTGGCCTATTTCTTGCAAACAAATTATGTATTTCTTTGTAGATACAAGAAGCTCATCAAAGTATTCTTATTAAGATGAGTGGCTTTCTGTGTAAAAGTCCCCTTTCTTATCCGGGTGTAAAAATGCAAGTGCAAGTAAAGTATAAAAGCAATGTGTATGTTAGTCTCAAATTTATTCTGTTTTGGTAATTCGTGCAAAGAATGCAGATGCAAACTGGGTTAAGGGAACAAGTGCTAAGTCACTTCTAGACTTGCATTAGACCTCTTAGCAAAGCTCATCATAGCTCTTAAAAAGTTAAAGAAAAATATCACTGCACAGCTTATTACTAGCTTCTGGTTCAGAAAGCAAAAATACAGTTCCAGAGTTCAAATGCCTTCCAAAACAGAATCTGAAAGCAACGGTATTTTTGGCTTATATTTGGGTTAGGCATCCTTCAAATATTTAGCTTTAATCTTGAGTTAAAAACTCTAGATGCTCAGATTAAAATATATTGTGCTGAACATTGGCTTTATTGCCTCAGTAGGATGTTCCTTCCAGCAGAAGGTCTACTCAAGCGCTCCTCACTCTTCACATCTGTATAAAACATGAACGTCAATCAGTTATGTCTACCACCTGTTTCTTAAGTTGCCAACAAGACCTTAGCCTTTAAAGTTGCTTATTCTTGTTGAGAAAAGACTCCAGAAGTCTCCCCTCAGTCTGTAAAGATGATAACAGTGTTAATTTTCCTTATTATATTTTGGGTAGATGATAAAAGTAGATATCCAACCAAACAAATCTTAACCTTTGTAATGAAAAAATGGCAAAAAATCAATCTTACCATTGTCCTTGTCAATAAAGGTGATGATGCAGGACTGAAACAGTATTTGAACTCATTTTCATTTACCATCTCCTATCTTGGTGCACTGATACAGAAACACTGTAAGATTTTTAGATGGGACATCAGCTGTCTAAGAGATGAAACTAATACCTTAGACAAAAACTGTGCAAGCTGTCAGTTTAAAAGAGGCAATTAAAATGCAACTCCGTTACCCTTCTCTCTACTCAAAACAATGCAATGTAGAATATGAACCTAATTTACAAAATTTGTTTGATAAATCTCAAACAGCCATCATGTCATTAGTTCTAACTGAGGAGTCTGCTGGCATTGCCACTCTCCCTACCACCCATTCCAGGTTCCTCAACATCAACAAAATCTACACTCTTTTAGTTTAAAACCATTACCCCTGATCCTATCGCAACAGGCCCTGCTAAAATGTTTGTCCCCATCTTTCTTATAGGCCCCCTTTAAGGACTGGTAGGCTGCAGGAAGGTCTCCCCGGAGCCTTCTCTTCTCTAGAATGAACAAGACCAGATCTCTCAGCCTCACCTCACAGGAAAAGTGTTCCACCCCTCTGGTCATTTTTGTGGCCCTCCTCTGGACCTGCTCCAACAGCTCCCTCCTGTGCTGAGGGCTCCAGAGCTGGACGCAGGACCCCAGGTGGGGTGTCACCAGAGCGCAGTAAAGGGGCAGAATCCCCTCCCTCACCCTGCTGGCCACGCTGCTTTGGATGCAGCCCAGGATGCGGTTGGCCTTCTGGGCTGCGAGCGCACATTGCCGGCTCATGTCCAGCTTTTCACCCACCAGTACCCCCAAGTCCTTCTCGGCAGGGCTGCTCTCAATCCCTTCATCCCCCCAACCTGTATTGGCACTGGGGATTGCCCCGACCCAGGTGCAGGACCCTGCATTTGATAGCTCATGTCCAGCTTTTCACCCACGAGTACCCCCAAGTCCTTCTCGGCAGGGCTGCTCTCAATCCCTTCATCCCCCCAACCTGTATTGGCACTGGGGATTGCCCCGACCCAGGTGCAGGACCCTGCATTTGATACACTTGTAAAGAAGCATTAAGCAATAAGTACATTAATTTGTGTACTGCATTTATGGAAGGAGTAGGAGTATGATCCATAATACATTTAATGGGGAACCACACTGCATGGTTTTCAGTAAAAAACCCCACAACAGAATCTGAGGTCCAGATGGCTGTTTTTAATGAAGTTTTGACACCTTTTCAGCAGCTAGGGACATCTTCAGTACAGTGGTGTTTGTGGATGAGGGGTGTAAAATTGTATCTCAGAGAGTAATGACAGAGGGCTAAGGTCAGCTTTGTGAAAGAAGCTTCTTCTGAAGAAAGTTCACAATGACCAGGTCAAGAATCTGCTCTGAATTGCACTCTGGTGGACTTCTCCTTCAGCAGAAGAGGAGCACGTATGGACTGGTCACGCTGAACTAAGGCTCGTCGCTTTTATGCACCAGGTTACAAACTCAGGACCATGCCTCTGATCACAGAAGCTGCACAGCAGCTGCTGCTTAAGCTCTCTATCCAAATTTACAGACGATGTGCTGTTTTTAAAGTGAGGGAGGCTCATGTAGTAACTATTTCTTTCCTTTTGCATATATCTAATGTCTGTACCTCCTCTTCTGTGGGTAGTCTTCTGAAGTTCCTCTGAGATACTATCTATGCCGCACCCAATAAAAGCTATATATCTTTTTCAAAAGCAAGTAAAGAAAAAAGGTGTGAGGTGTGCCACTCCCTCTTCCCTCTCTATCCCTCTTCTTTTCTAAAAGTTCTTCCAAATTATTTTCCCTTTGGTTGGGGTTGACATTCAAAATGTTGAATGTGAATATATTCACCACAACAGCAAGACTTCACTTCTCTTTAGAAAAGAAAACCTTTAGACATTTGCTTTTATGGACTCTCAGAAAGGCCATCAGGAAACCTCAGAATATTTAGATATCGGATAATTACAAAGGAGTGATCCAAACTTTTAAATGCTTATCCAAACGACTTTGAACAGTTAGATGTTTCAAGGTCAGACAGTCAATACAATCTCTGATTAGTAGTGCTGAGCAAATATCTAAAGATTTTGCTCAGGAAATGCTGTTTAAACATCTAAAAAAAAATCTGCTGCAGCCAATCTATTCTATTTCTTGAGTTCACTTTCAGCTCAGCATTCAAATGACTATATTTTATTAGAGCAAAGAAAAATCAAAAATATGGATACTCACAATCAATGACATTGCATTCATGTGCACAACTAAACAAACCAATGTGCTTGCATATAGTAGGCAAAAATTGGAGTGAAATACCGTAGTCAAAAATGAAAAACGTAAACACATAAAGAAATTGTAATATGCTTGTGGGTTGCCTACAAGCAGAAAATGACACAAAGCAAATTGGATAAATTTTTCTTTATAAACTAGTTTTTCATCTCTATGATTCAGAGTGAAAGAACAACAATTATGCATGACATTTGCTGCTGGTCAACAAATAGATCCACTTGCTTTTAGTATCCAATCAGATATGTGAGGTAGTGGTTGATTTGGGAGGAAAAACTGTCCATAAGATACCAAGATGATTTAGATTGCACTTACAAGTCTCTGTAAAATGGCAAGAGATTTTAATTGCAAACTGGTGGGTGACAGCAAGTCAGAGGAAGCCCGTCTATTCCCAGCTGTGGAATATAGATGTCGAAAGGACATAGGAACTGGAAGGATCTCCTAAACATCTGAATTTGTCCTATAAGGAAATATGTTTCTTGCTACTATCAAAGCAAGCAAAATAGAAATATGAACACATTTATCTGTTTTTATTGGAGTAATCTATTACAAACTAAAATGACTCTTTTAATTGTGTGTATATTTTGTGCTCCTGAGAGTATAAGCATTTCAAAACAATGGGGAACTGGTTGAATGCTTTCCTAACCTTGACAATCAAGCTGCCTCAACTTCTCCTCCTGCTTTCCATGTAGTTACAATCCAGAAAAAGTGTGAGAAATGTTCCCTAAAAACTGTTTAATACCCTAGGACATTTAGCAGTACTGTAGATGGAAACAAAAAAGAAAAAAGAGAAGATTTACTTAATTTAGAATTTTAATCTTACATTACAAGGGTTCTGTTTTGAAATTTGTCACTCATGGAGTAGAAAAAGACACAGTTCTGCACAGAAAGGAAGGTCTCATACATTCTGATACTCATAAATAATATACTATCAAGGAAGGATATACTTTTTAAATTCCTTTTTCAGCAGGGCTTCTACCTCATTTAAAAATGGAAACTATGTTGAAGTAAATAATAACAGAGAGTTACTTTCTTCCTCCACTTTTTTGCAGCCGTTGTTCAGTTGTGACTCTTGACATTAACCGAATGTGTGTCCCTGATTTGAAGTGGCCATGATCTAATCTCTACAAATACACATGGTAGAACCCAACAAAGATTAATTTCTGTTTCAATTTCCTTTCTTCTGTTCTAGGAAGACTATTAATTGAATAAAACTGCATCTTCTCAATTATAGTGTATCTTCTCAACGGTTCTCCTGGTGATAGGATTACAGAATGGATGGGATGTTCATCTTACCCTTGGATTTGCCACAGCTGGAAAAAGTCAGACATCATTTTTGATGCTACTTTCTCCTCTATTTGGATATCTGTTGTTATGGTGATAGTTCCAGGAGGGAACATTAATGAGGATGACTTGAAAGCTTTGATGTTTACAACACAATTATTTTTAACACCTAATAAGAAAAGGTGACAGTACATCTCCTTGCTAAATATGCATCATTGTATCAGCTTTCATGAAAATTACCTGAATTTCTATTTGTTATGTATCTGTAACACAATGTTGAATACAAATATACATACATATATACTTATATGTAATAAAAGGGATTTGTAAGAACAAAGAAACCCCCGTTTTCTCACAAAGGGTATAATTTGTTATTCCTAAGAAATTGCCTACAGCAACGACTGACTTTTAGTTATAACATAATCTTTAGAATATGTCTTGCTCTTTTGTGACACGCTACCCAGCACAACCTTCTCATATCCAAAACTAAGGTGTGAACAATGCTGCGAACCCGCATCACCCAGAAGACAGGTCTGCAGGCGCACTGCATCACCCAGGCTGTAATTCAGGGGGTAAGCAGTAGAGACAGAGGAATTAGCGGCCTGGACTCTCCCAACTCAGCGGTACTTGAGGTTCACCACCCAGTTTGGCTCACGGGTGTTACGAATGCATGCGGGTACTCACATATTCTTCATAGGCCTCGTGTGCAGGTGGCGGGGGTGGTCTGTAGCCCGGGACAGCCGGGGCACCCCTCGCTCGAGGGGTGGGGACGCCCCTCGCCACTGGGGGGACGGGGAGGGCTCCGCGGGTGACCGGCGCTCCTCTGGGTGCTTGGGCGCCTCGTCCGGGTGGGGGCGGAGGAATGGCACCCCCACGTCCCCTGCGGGGAGCAAAAAGAAGCGATCACTTTGGCGTGTACGGCGAGGGAGGACGTGCAAGTGCTACTGCATTTTGAAGGCTTTTACATTTTTACTGCTATTTAAAGTATTGTGTAACTCGGGTTTTGGCAGCTACAACATCAAGCGCTTTTGGGCAGTATCTCAGGCAGAACTCATATTATGGAAAGGCGTTACTTTTAAACCTTTTACACCTGACCCTCTTGTTGCCTGTACCAATGAAATTCCGGATCATTGTAATTCACTGAGTTGCAGAGTTACTCCAAAGTAAATCTAGAGGATGAAGAAAGTGAGGAACTTTTTCTGATGCCCTCAAACTATTTTACAAGAGCAGTCATCATTCTGATTCTCCTGTTTATTGGTGGGTAGGAGAAACTGAATGGCAGAAGACGATGCAGGATGGCAAAAACTTGCAAGGCAAAGTAGAACACGAGTATAAAAGGAGAGTAAGATTTTTTTTTTAAAGTCTAATTTAGTTCAGCACAAGGGAAGGGTGGCACAGGATTCAGCTTTCCCCCACTGTGCAAACAGAACAGCACACACAGACAAGCACAGAGAGGGTTAGCATCCTCCTGTTTATTACACGATAGCCACCTTGCTGTACTAACTGGTAAGTTAGAAGAAACTGTTACTGCTTAAAAAGAGGTTCTTGTAACTCTACGATATGACAAATTAGAAGGGGAATATAGCAGGGAAGCAATCTGTGAGTTTTGTTTCAGAGCAGTATGCTCCTGAGAGTGCTGCCTTTCCTGAAGACTGAGTGCTGGGTATAACCACGTGTGACACCCAGATCCAGAGCCGGGAATGGAAATTGGGTGTCCTGCAGCAGTATGAGCTGTGGCTTGTTCCCGACTGAGACAACCAAACCCGTAGCACTAGCTTGTGATGTTCACTACTTTATTACAAGTTTCAGCGGCCAATTTTAGAATCACAGAATTACAGAATGGTTTGGGTTGGAAGGGACCTTCAGGGACGATAGAATCACAGAATCTTTGAGTCGGAAGGCAACTTTAAAGGTCATCTCACTTTGCTTTGCTGACCATGATGTGTATGTGATTCTCTTTATTTTTTTTTAAGCTATGTTTGTGTTACCACTGTTTACACTTTCTAAAGCTATTAGCATGATAGCTGAGGTTACCACACCTTGAAGGAGCTGCAGGTGGCACACGGATCCCTCTTCCTCGAATGCCCCGTCCACGTGCTGAGTCCTCAGAACCGTTCAAGTACGACAGTTCTCTCAGCTGCTCCTGGCGAATTTCATCATTGTAATCCTGAAATGCAAAAGGTGAAACCTGCTGAAACTTTGTATTTTCTCTGAGCTTCCAAACCACCCAAACCAGAAATTAAATGGATGGTATTTGGGTGAATTGCTCTGCATTATCACCTGCATGCTGAAAAACCATACAGTGGGAGTGGACATCTACCTATAATATGCGAACAGACAAATTTACATGGGTAGTTAAGGTGGCCATAAAGAACATGTACACACAAAAAAACCCACACAAGGCACAGAAGGCATAAACACAAAACAGACACCAAGAACATATCTGTATACAAGACACAAATGGACTGTCACATACAAAAGGTACCAACCTCAAACAGCTTGAAATTTGATCAAAAAATGCATTTTATAAATATTTTATACTTTTGTGGCAGACATCCCTGGCTATCTTCATGCACTTAAAACACAAAATCCACTTTACATTGCACCTTAGCATGCAAAATTTACACTGAAGTCATTTGATTGGATGATTTAATCCAATACCAATTAGCATCATTGAATGCAGCCTTCAGTTATGCTATATATCCACTAAGCTTCTGAAAGGAGCTCTCGCTTTAGGACTTGTAAGTAACAAAACTATGTTTACTTTATTAATCTGTTACAAAAATGTGTAACAAAAATTTGCTACAAAAATTTGCTAAATGGTATAAAACAGTCTCATTCTAAGACTGCAGGGTACCAGCTCTAGCACTGCAAGCTTCTGCTGGCTCAGTAAACAGAACATCAGATGAACTTCCTTTTCTTACTGATACAAAATACGTAACAGTGGGCCATTTTTACTTATTGTGCAACCTTTGCCTCAGTCAGAAGTTCCTTTCTCTTTAGCTTCCTTCTTTTTTGTATTCAGCTCTTTGCCTGCTGATCATGGTAATAAGAGCCCGCTGCAGTAGCCGGCTTGCTGGCAGCAGAACTATGCGACAACTAATTAGTGTTTCAAAACAGAAAGGATTATTGAATTTCAGCCCTTCAGTCCTTCCATCCTTCCACAGGCAACTGCCATGGACTGTCATACAAGGGTCTGAAAATGCTACGGCGCTGGCTGCTTCTCGGGTGGGTGACCGTCCAGGACACATTACCGGTGACACTTCTTTTTAGCCAAGTTAAACACCAAGCAAACAGTGAGATGGAACCGGGGCCTTGCTCATTCCTTCTCCTTCCTGAGGAGGTCCAGGAAAGCTGTTTAAAGGTATGATGCTGACCCTGTTGTGTTCTAAGAGAGTGTAGGCCTGGTCACGATTTCCATTCTAAATACCTAGGAAGTGCAGCTGGAGTAAAATTTATTAATGAAATTCAAACAACCACCCCACTTATACAATATAGTGCGTGATATTTGCAGCAGAATCATAATTAAAACCAAATCCCTAATTTGCTAATAAAGCAGATAGTGGCTTTCAATTCACACCAATCCCCAAATCTTTTTCAAAGAATCACAGAATCATTAAAGTTAAAAAAGACCTTTAAGATCAAGTCCAACGATCAACCCAACACCACCATGCCCACTAAACCATGTCCTGAAGTGCCATGTCCACAGGTTTTTTGAACACTTCCAGTGACGGTGACTCCACCACCTCCCTGGGCAGCTTGTTAACAATGCTTGACCACTCTCCCTATAAAGAAATTTTTCCTAATATCCAATCTAAACCTCCCCTTGTGCAACTTGAGGCCATTTCCTCTTGTTCTTTCGCTAGTTACTTGGGAGAAGAGACCAACACCCACCTCGCCGCCACCCCCTTTCAGGTAGGTATAGAGAGCGATAAGGTCATTTTTGCACATTTTTCTATCATTCTAACATTAATGGTAATAAGCCAAAGACATCTTCCTAAATCAATGTGCTCTTTAAAACACAGAGGAAAAAACACAGAATCAATGAGGCCACATTTACAGCAACTGTTGAACAGGTATTGTGCCTTGCTTAACACCCTCTGTTATTCACACTGGCTTTACAAGGATTAGGACTTCAAACTTGCTGATTGAGTTTACGCTTCAGATTCCACACCAGTGCTGGGACTGAACTTCATTAATAATGCAAGTAAAGTTTGTAAGAGAAAGATGTGGGGGAAAAGAAAAAAAAGAAAGAGAAAGGACCTGCAAGGGACAGAAACTGGAACTTTCTGTGTTGCTGAATCTCTCTCCTTTGGAACACTGCAGTATAAATTAATTCTACCAGTAATGCCTCAAAGCTACTATTCCTTCCTCAGATACACGTATCATTTAAAACTTTACTATTGATGAAGCAGAAAAGCCAAATTAAATTCATAATATACAGCAAGATCTGCAAATCTGCACCATTCTGTTATGCAATGCCCTTAGTTTTTCTACAGGTTAATTACTGCATCTCCAGTTAAGAAATATGTAAAATATATTTTGAAGTGGCAAGGTAAAGACAACAAATTACAAGGAGGACTGTAATTAAGATGCTGGTATGGGTATCCTGCAAGAGAAAGATTTCTATAAAAAAATATAACTCTATATAGATCATTTATCTTATGTGCCCTTTAAAAAGCATAATGAAGATCATAATTTCTATACCCAAAATCTGAAATTTTCAATGGAAATGCTCACTTCGACTCCTTCATTAAACAGAAACATAACACTGAATTAATCTTTCATAACTGCTACATGAGTCTAGCTAGAGACAGAGTATCCTGCTGAATATTTAATTGTAGCTGAGTTCAGAGCCTACCACATGAGCAAAATTATGCTGCTGATGTTTCATATATATCTAGTCCCAAGAGAGAGTACAAGATGTTGCAAGACATACGTGTACTGAAGAAAGTATAATGAAGTAGCTACACACTGCAGCAGTATATTGTGTTTCAGAAAAAAACCCTTCTCCTCGTATTAAAATAAGCTCATGAAAAATATTCTGTGCTGCTCGGCTTTTCTTATAGCTCTCCAATAGTCTTATAGCTATTCTTACACCTGATAATCTACTTGTATGCTTTGCTCTTGTTTGTATCCTTAAAGACATTATTACCTATAAACAGCTTTTCCATTTACTGATGATACTAAAGGTGCCATCTACTCATACCACGGCGGTCAACGTTCGCAAATGACCATGGTAGGTGACCTAACCACCCATGCCTATGACTATTCACCTAAACAAGCATCTTGACTTTAGAAATACCTAGGATTTACAACCTTAACAAAGTCAGTAGCACCCAGCGCCACCGTAAATCGTAATATCTACGTAAGTGCCTAAAAAACAGATTACATATTTAGATAAAACATTCTGTATTCTAGAGTACATGAACTCGTTTACCCCAAATTACCAAAATTATGTTTATTAATGAGGGTTGGGAATTATTAATCAGGTCAGTTGCCTTGACTGCTCTGGGAACAAAGGAAACCCATTAGTACCAGAGTCTGACTGGTGGCCGCTCACCCAGGGGCCCTTCTGGCGTCAGCGGCAGAGAGGCGCAGCAAAGAGGGGAAAGCACGTGAGCTAGAGAACTCATGAAACCATTTTGGTAAAAAATAGCAAAGTATGACGCAAGCTGCAAAACCTGATCTGAATTAACAAGAACATGTAGCGGCAAGGGAGGAGAGTTAATAAAGAAATCAAAGGGTAAGGCATAAACAGATGCAACGGATTTTTGGGAATATACCATTAGCATAACAAAGGCTCATAGAAGTCAAGGATAAATCAATCCCTTAAGGACCGTGATCTCCTGTCCTGACACACTTCACACGTTTAAGTTCTTTCCATGTGTATGAATGATTTCACTATTAATAAATAACATTACTCTTACCTGTGACAGCTGAATTTCATTCTACCTCCATAGTTAAGGGGATGGTAATTTAGGTTAAACGCAAACTATCTTAAGAATACAGAGTTATGCAAGTCAAACCTAAAATGATAGTAACAATTCTTCACATTGACTATTTTAAAGCATGAATAGGGGTCACTTGTTCCTTTATACAGCTGGCATTTTATAGCACACACACTCCTTACACCGTTAAGCTAGCCGTGTATTGTGTGAAGAGCAGACTCCATGAAGTGTTGCTACTACCAGGACAGATTTACAGGTATGTTAATTCCACAGACAAACAACTACATATTAACACCTTGCGTTTAAGTCATCAAATTCCTTGATTTTAACTGAGTGAAAAAGTAGCCAGAGAAAGAAATGCTTTTCTTGTGGTTATTTTCTCTATAACTCTTAAAATGCTTCCCAAAGGTCCCGAGGCATCCATAACTCAAATTTACAGCTGGGGTCTGCAGAGGTCCTATGGTCCTGGAAATCCCAGTCTGCCCTGCCTGCACTACGCAACACTCTTCCTCTCTCAGGCACGTAATACGCTCCGAAGCTCTGTGTTGCCAACAGAGAGCACCACATTCACAGACGTACGTATGCCCCATCCTGCCACCCTCTCTTCCCGCAATCAGGCAGCAGACAGGAAACGGGAGACGGACTTGGACTCCTGTGGCACTTTGGCATCCCGCCCCGCTCCCAGCATTAGTAAAAGAGCTCCAGGGCTCTGCGTATTTGCACAGATTCACTGAAGCTAGAGTATCTCCCCTAAATCCTGATGTTGCTGCCTTGGGGCTATTTTCAGGCAACTGAAATTCCAGTTAGCCTAAATTTTCCATTAAGTACATGCTTCAGGAAACCCGCAGCGAGCCAGTAAGACAGAGAAGTCCCAGTGGATTTTCAGTGGAGCTAGGTGATGTGAATATGGCCCTTTTTTGTTTGTTTGCTTTTAGATACATACTAATTTTGGACACTAAAAGAGACATTGCCCACATGCTCCCTTGTGCATCCAGGGAAGCACTAGGCCTGTGAAAATAACTGGTAGTGAGAACCTCCCTGGAGTTGCTGCTTCTTTGTGTTCACTGTGGGCTCAGGAGAGTGAGCTGTGTTAGGACTCAGCTTCAAAGCATGGTGAGAACCACTGATCTGGACTCAGGGGGTCGGGACCTGTAGTTTACTACACTGAAGAGGTGAAGAACCCGGGAATTCCCACTTTCTAGCTGAGTGCTTTAGTATCAGCCTGTTACAAAAAAGAATAGTACTGGCTGCTCAATACCAGAAGACCTTGGTGAACTAAATCCTGTTGTCAACAGAGATATTTGGCATTTCCTGTTATTTCTTTATATTCTAAGATCCTGTTCTCAGACTCCAATCGGAGTCCATATCGGACTTTTCCCTGCACGTATCTAAAGCCTCTCTCTCTCACTGTCTACTTAGGAAACTTAAGACAATTGCGCCAGGTAGGTTGCATAGCCCTCTCCATCACCTCAATTCTGTGTGAGACAGTGCCTCAGCTGGGCATGCAAATTAGGTGGATGCAACTGCATCCTCAAACTTCATTCTTTGTCTTTCTAATGCAAATTCAAAGTTCACTGCAAAACACGAGATTCGTCTGTAGCTGAGACCATGCCCAACCAAGCAATTCCTACAAAGTTCATCAGAACCGTGGGAGCTGGCTCCAGCCCACCCTGTGTGGGTGTCTGATGGGTATGGCATATGTTCTCAGTAGTATACCGAGGAGCTCAAAACTGACAGCTGTTTTGATGTTCCTAGATAAGACCCATGGTCTCTGAACCCATGTTTAATGTATATGCATAGTTTCCTGGTTACCTACAGTCAAAGCCATCTGTTAAGATGGCTTTTTGCCCATTCACAGATTGGTCTGATTATTTCAGTAGAGCATAGGTGCCAGGTAATGATAGGTTTAGATGGACAGCCTGCAGTGCACCACAAGTGACAATGCTTCTGCCAGAAGTCCTCCTCCATGACTCCAACATTGCATTAGCAACACATGCCTCTTTGCATTTGCCGATATATATTGGCACTTACGTCAGGCTGTTTTGTGTGCATGCAGTTCTCTGGCAGCCAGTAACCCCAATAAATACATAAAAATATAAATATAATCCATCTGAGCCCAAGGAAGAAACAATTTTCTCTAAGCAATCAGCAACTTAGCCAGCTCCATAGCCATAAACATTATGCCCTTTCACTTGCCACATATGCAAAAAATTGCTGTCTTTACCTGCTTATAAGTCTGTCTGAAAAATAAACCTTAATTGTGTGGGTCACCCTTAGAGATTGAAACACATAAAATAGACCATACCTTTCTCTCAGTAGCAGTCTGAATGTGTTGCAGCCAATACGACTTTCAACTTATAAATGCCTATGGGCAGAATGCAAGCAGGCATAAGCTGGAGCCACGTACACTTGCCTTTGAGGTTAGTTGACAGCTGGGGGATTTGTCAGCTTGCCACAGAGAGCACTAACCCAAGCGTGGATGTCATTTTTCTCTTTGAGCATGCACAATTAAATCTGCCTGGCATCATCAGCATGGGGCAGCGCACTCTACAAGCAGTGTGGAAGGGAGGGGGAATGTCTTGCTCCTCGGCATCTGAAGAGAAGCTGCCAATCCCAGAGTGTAACTTGTGCATAGGAAACTGCTATGAGACTTCGACCTAGATATTTTAGTCTTTGCTAGAACAGAGCAAAATAAGCCTCACCTAATTGTATAATCAATTTATTATTTTTTTCATACTAAAGAGAGCTTTCAATAGAAGATTATTCCAGTTTACATGGAAATGCTGTAGGCCACACAAAACAACCACACTGAAGATGGGTGCACGATGTTTGAAAAACTTGCAGAAACCTATATTAAATTTCAGCTATTTGCCCCAATGTGTTTCACCCCTTTTGCTCACAGGCCCCCAAACAAATGGGTACTGTGGTCTGTGATTCATTCAAATGACAGCTACGATGCCACAGAAGTCAGATAGCTGACAGCTCCCTATTCCTGAATTTAATTCTGAGTGAATCCTGGCTGCCAGAGACTTGTGCTTATTTACAGCTGTCATTTGAAGGGGATATGTAAGGGAATTGGTAATATGAACAGAGGGCATATAGCAGCCTGCAGGAAGGGTGGTGTAGCCACCTACTCCTAAACAAATCATTATGGGTTCACACCGGATGCTTACACTGGCCCCTAGGAAGGAAGGGATGTGATACAGCTGGTTTTCCTCTGGGAATACCCAGTTGCTTCAAAGGAGGCAGGGAGAGCAGTAGGATTGCCACTGCTCTTCCCCAGCTGTTTGTTGGATCTCCACTACTAATGAGATCACTAATTGCTCTTAAGTCTGGAGTAACTGTCTTCTATAGTTTACACTAAAGCCAACAAAAATAACAAGCTATTCATAGCACCTATGCATCTTCTTTTTCCCCAGCTATGCCAGGTGGGACCCGTATTGCCTCCTGCTAACTCACTGCTGTAGGTTTGTAGCCCTTGTCAAGGATAACAGGGATGGCAACAGCAGCCAGCAAAATTCAGGCTCGTTCGCTCTTGTTTAGTGTGGCTACAGCTACGCTCTCTCAGTCCCACGTGGCACAGTAAACAAAGGGTGCTGCTCGACCTGAGGAGGCTGGAAAGAGCAATGAAGGATGGGGGAAGTCCGGGCAAGACAATATCTTACTGCGGGTTTGTTAAGTGTCCTTTCTTTTATGGTTTCTGAATCATTTTAGGTAATTCCGTTAAGTGACAATCTGTACAAGTTGATCGCACATAGTACTTTGGGACTGAACTTGATACATGACACGGGTATTAGTTTCTAAAGCAACATTAGTGTTTTTTTGACTTATTGCAGTATAGGGTTAAGGTAACATGAGCTGTCCTTGGAGTAAGGACTGTCTTGGCAAGCGCTAAGGCTACTACAAACACAGAGCAGAAATGTTCTTAATAATGCGACTCATACAGAAATCTATTATTAGTAGCTATGGTCTGATTCTAAGTCAGGAGATAGATTGAGAATATCTTAGATTCAGCCAGTGCAGACGCAGCTGTAACGTCCTGGGAGCAGGAGCTGGCGGAAGGGTGGTTCACCACAGCAGCACTGTCCCTCGACAGAAGAGCTGTGGGGATGGTAGCACGGCCCGTCTGTTCGGTCCTCCGTTTTTCCAGAATAAGGATTCCTCCAGACTAACCTGGGTTCTGGTCTAGATCCTGCACGTGGATCCCTTCAGGGACTCTCAATCTCTCTTTGATCATCCAGTTTAGCCACCGCCTGTGTCGAGGTAGGTTTTTGTAGGCTCAGGGTAAACAAGACCACCCATGTGGCTGGTACTCTGGAGCAGCATGGCCTCCTCTCCTGACGGCTCTGCAGCCGTCGTTGCCTGGCACAGCGGCATGGCGGAGAAAAAACTGGTGGCACAGGTTGGGGCAACGCTGGGGTGAAGGAAAAGGATGAAGACTCTCCTTCGTTCGTCAGTTGTAGCAGCAAGCATGGAAACTCCTTCCAGGAACTTCAGGTCACCATCAGGGCTTGGCTTTGGGGAGCCAGCAGTGCCTCG
>NW_010527014.1:43793-62272 GCF_000687285.1 Phaethon lepturus
TATTACTCGTGCACTCCTTCTACCCACAAATCTGACTAACCCAAAGTAAACAGCATAGCACATCCTCCCCAGAGCCAAGACTTTCTTGCATACTAAGGAAAAAAATAAAACATGCTGGGAAGATGGTCTGTAACAGCACTGTAAAAATACAACTGCAATTTTCACTGCTGGGATCAAAGATATTTTAAAACTGCTTGGTTCAAACTGCTATAATCTGAATTAGTTTCAGTACTGAGAGATTTATGGGTAGCCAGTGTAATGATACAGAGGACAAACAAAGGAGAACAAGAAGGTATGCGAGGACCCCCCCCTGCCACGCTAAATTCAATAAGCATGAGGAAAAGACAGTGAAAAGGTGCTGCTATTGAATCTCGGGGTCACCATCTGAACTGTCACAGAAACTAAAAATATTAAAATTATTTAGACTCAACTTTCTGAAGTTTACGCTAAACTTTAAGTGAGAAAGTGTGTAAATATAGCAATAAATAAAAAAAAATTGAAAGGAAAGGGAAGAAATATATCAAATAAGAATAGTTGAAATCATGCCATTGGAAAAAACAAATAAACAGCAAGCTCAATAAATTAGCAAAAAGTACTTTCTCAAGTATGTAAGTTTAAAAAAGCTGATTTAATGATTCCATTAGGCAAGCATGCATCAGGTATAAGATATTGTAGGTTTTGTCTTTTCAGAGCAAGATGTGAGACAAAAGGAAAGATGATTAAGGAAATGACAAACAGTAACAGGAGGTAGAAAATTATTTACAAAAAAAAGCTTAGACCATATACCAAGTACAGATATACTCATTCCCAAGTGTCTCTCCACTCTTTTCAAAGTACACGGTGTATGAAAGACTAGGAATGAAGTGTATAAAACTGAGCAAGTGCTGCAATTAATGCAGCCAGATACAGCTGAAAATATTGTCAGAGTGTCAAGCTCAACAATTTAATATATAATATGATTAAAATGTTATCAGTTCTATATTTGTTATTATTTAATTTGAATATATTTTATTTTGTTATTGCATAAACCCTTGCAAATAAGATTATCCACTAGGAGATATGGCATCTGTACTTATAATGTCTCTTTTCCTGCTCTGCAGCATGCATTAAAGAAGGTTTCAAGTACTTTAACACAATTACCACTGCTTTTTAATTTTTTTTTAAGAGTATTGGTTAATTCCTGCTTATTACCAGGTAGCAAAAAGTTCTGTCTCTCAATATCTTTTAGCTTCTTCCATTGCTTCATGACTGGTGCATCTAACCAATCCCTCCCCAGGTGGCTGCACAAGAAGACTAGCGTTAGGTCAAATACAAACAATCTAGGCTCGAGGGGAAAAGTGAAATAAGCTCCACAGCTGAAGGACCCTGTCACTGAGAACATCTGAACAGAAGCAACTGAAGATCCAGATCAAGCACAAGTATTAACCCAAGGAGTGGCAGTGTAGCGGAGGGAGAGATGTAGGCTGTCCTGTGGAATGGTGCCAGAAAACTTACAGGTAAAAAATCTATTTATAAACAGCACACAGAAGCAGAAAAACAGCTTTTAAGCAGATGCATTTATAGCAAGATATTCCATTTAGTAAATGAGCTTCTGTATCTCATGGCAGCTTCTGCATACACTTAAGTGTTGCTCCAAATGCAGTATATTCCTGCATTAGGTAATCTTAATGATACGCATTGGACACAGGAGAAAACTGTATTCTCAAGAGGAAAACCTCAGGCATACTGGAGAGACGCAAATGGGATAAAAAAAGTCAGACTTAACTATCATGTTCCCTAGATAATTCCAGATTCATTGGCATATTAACTTTTTCAACTTCATTTCTGACTTGAGAGACCACCACTGTATTTTCTTAGGAATTGCTTTATGTTTATAGAAACGCAACATGAGAGAATTTTAACTAAACTTTTAAAGAGTTTCACAATGATAATCTTACCATTGAAGATTAAACTCCAATTTCCTAATGTCTGAACATATTTCCCGTAATAAAAGAAACAAATTTCAACACTTTTGCATCATTTCCAAGCAACACAATCAGCAATTATATGTGGCACTGAAAGGGGAAAATAGAGGAAGGAGGTAAAATGGGCTTGGAAAACACATGTTCAGTTTCTTTCCACTTCACATTGTTACATTGTTATAGACATATCAAAGTATTTTGAAAAGATTTATAAGTATTTTAAAGTATTTTAAAAAAGGGACCCTACCTAGTTTCTTAACTACTGCAATGCATACAGTTCTGCACTTTCAAATATTTTTTACATTAAATTTTTTATAGTATTTAAATAATGGCATCTAACTGCATGTATGGTGGTTCTCCCTGCTTATTATGAATGCCCATCACTGAATCGTATCGAGATGTCTAGGTCTCTTTGAAGCTATTAATCTGGTCCTTTATCAAAGAAAATCCTTATCAAATTTAATTCTGTGCTATGAGTCAGAAAGTCACAAAAAAAGTTATTATTAAGTTACTTTCTTTTTTATTCACAGCGATGAAATACTGCTTTCTTTTTCTTATGTTATAGCAGATAACGCACATGTGAGAACTGGGTGAAAGGAATCTCGTAGAACTTTTTCCAAGCCAAATGTTAATTGCTTTTTTATATTAGAACTAATTCTTCAGTCTTTCCTAAATAGCTAAAGTAAAAAGATTCTGTAATTGTTTATTAAATTTGTATGAAAACAAGTATAGGTATTTAAAATACAGCATATATTGTAGACCGGCTCCTAAGGGAATATTATTAATTAGTAATAGGGCTAACATTATCCTGGTCATAAATCTCCTTTCTTTAATTTGCGGTCTGAATTGGAATAGTGAAAATAAAGTTGAATAATTAGGAAATGAGACTTGAGAGAGTGATTTTTTTTTTTTTTTTTTTTAAATCCTAGGCATACAAGGTCAGATTGAGGAGGTGTTTTAACATGTGAGTGAGCACAACTCATATGCGCTGAAGTACCCTGCTGAGCTCAATGCCACCTTAAAACTGGACTCGTTAATGCCACCTGGAAAGAGGGTCCCAGCAGTTGCTAGCCAAGCGCCACGTAAGTTGAATTTGCCAAGCAGATTTCCCATTCAGCACAAATGCCATACGTCGATTCAGAGCCCATGTGTGAGAGCCACCGACTCCACCCATGCCCAGGACTTCGGGGCAGTTACCCCACACATACAAACCCCACAAAGCCCAGGCACCCACGAGCCTTGCTGGCTGTTAGGACAAACCCTGATGGTCTCAAATCCCACCCCTGATTTTGCTCAAGAGTCAGGATCGGGGTTTAAAATCAGCCCTACATTCTTGACTAAGAAAAAAGATGCCACTGATTTCGGTGCTCTTCTGTGACAAAAAGCTAGGGCAGGTGGCAAATTGTGGAGATACGGGGGTTTAGTCATATAACTAAAAATATAACTTCATTATTATCTAAAAATAATAGACAGTGCTAATAAGCCTGAGCTTTGAACACAAAATTATTAGCTGAATGATGCACTGACTATTGGTTCCTCACCTGTCTTCTGTGCTGCGAGAAAACCTATGGTGAGCTATCTTGACATCAATGGAATAAATAGCCATCACCTTGCATTACTAAAAAATTATATAGACTTACATCTTAAGTATTTGGAACTGAATACAAGTGATTGTGAACCCATTAGTTCCAAGCTATTATTTAACCATAATCAAACCAGTTCTACATTATTGATTTTAGAAGCATGGAAATCCGTGATAGACATTCCTTCTGCTTTTCCATCCCATTCCATTCAAGTAAAATGTCCTAAATTTAATTAAATTTATCAAGTTTAGGACAACTAAATAACTCGTCTTTCAGTATAATAATTCACCTCATCATAGAAAATATGAGTGGACACTAAAGACATAACAGTAACTTCATCACTGTTGTTTTTGTAGAAGGCAAGAGTGCCATAAATGGCACTTACAGTTTATTTCTTTTTTTCATAATTCAAATGATCAATTATTTTAACTGAAATGCATTTAATTAAAACTGAAATATATTAATTAAAATATAAATTAAATTATATTAAATTTAAAATTTAATTAAATTGTCAATGTCTGACATTCATTTTAATGCCAAAACTGGATAGGTACTGGATATCAATGTGTCATTATGCACTTAAATTCAGCATAGCAGGCCAAGGTGAACACATGCAACTTCATCACACCTCAAGGTGCGGAGTACTCTCAGCTTCTGGTGACTGCAACTAATCCTACTTAGCAGCAAAGGTAGATTATTTTATTGAATTTAAGCCTTCCAGCCCTGGGGTTTATAAGATTGAATTCTCTGTTGCAGCTCTCTCCCAGGCAGGCCTGACCAACCTGCACTGTTATTTACACTCACCACCACTCGGGCTAAGTGGATTGAGTAAAAGTCTCATGATGCTCCTGGACTCCTAAAACCTCCTATAAATAACTTGGGTTGAACATTTCTGTCTTACCCTGAAATTTTCAAGTACAGGCTTTCCTGCTGTCATCCCAGAGCCTCACTGAAGCACTCTGAGAACTATCATACCTGATATTGCTGTTAAAACCCCAGATTTTTTCATCACTCAACTTGGTGATTTCAGGGTACACAAACTGGAAAATTTTAACTGCTCTCAAGTCTGCTCCTGTAGACCTGTTCAGCAGCAGCTAAACCATTAGCTTCAATTCTCTGCACATGATGAAAATGAGAAGACAGATATCAGACACCTCTTCTTGCCTACACTCCTTCCTTTGAGCATCCACTTTCTGGTCTCTGCTTAAAGAGGAGTTTGCAACTAACTTCCCAAAAATGCTCGCTGGACAGCCACAATCGCCATGTGCATGCCAGCTGGGCGACTGTGAATTGATTTTTATTTTGAAATGTTTGGCGAACTGTGTGCCAGGATTCCTCAGTCTCAAGAACCCCAAAAGCAAGCCCAACCCAATCCTATGCTTCCTTCTGTATAAAGGACAGGAGCAAAACAAAAGCAAACCTATAATTAATTTATTTACTTCCAGGTGGTTCTACCTTTTCTCTGGAGACTCTGGACTCCGCTGTAATAAACCGCTCCCCTTGAATGTCATTTGTGCTCTTGAGTATATACTGACTCCAAACTGGTAAAGGACTGTTATCCGTATCCTTATGAAAAGGGTTTTGAAGCAAGAGTAGGCTGAGCACGCTGTTGGAAGAATCTTTTTTAAATATTGCAATACATATTACTGACCAATAAATTAGTTTTCCTCTTTTACTGAGCCTATCACATGGTTTTTTCAATACTGGGAATCCTCTAAACAAGCCTTTCTTAATATAAGCAGAGCCTTACAAGTACCACATTTCTGCAGCTGTCTGGGGAGTGCACCAGTTCTTCTTTTAAGTGAAAATTACACCTCATCGATTGCCTTCATTTGGGTGCATTGCAGACTGGCAGAGATTAAGTGTCTCAGAAAGTATTTGCAAATATATCAGTTCTTGTTAAACATTTAAGCATAAACCTAGATACAGAGAAATTAAAGATACACCATAGAAACCTACCCAGTAGCTTTTCAAGCACTGCCAGGTGCACTGCATAAACCAGGAACACTTCAAATTTCTCAAGGTTTTGTCCTATTGGCAAAGCAATCTTTCCTTCACCTCTCTAGGGCCATTTCCCAGCACCAACTTAAAATATCCAGAATGAAGGAAAAGGCTGTATGTATGTGCTACAGAAGCAATGCAATGCACCATCAACTCAGTTTTATACAGCTGTCAACACTATTTGAAAATGTTGCCTTTTTTCTCTTTGGTTTTTTAAACTGAAACATCTGAGGGGAGCTAAGGGACTGGTTAAAGACTGAAGCATGACTTATTAGAATACCTCTTCTGTATCCTATTGGGTCTCTTTGCTTCTTGTAATTTCTGCATTTTCTATTTCCCCAAACATAATTCACAGTTAGGAGAAACTATTCTTAGAGAGCTTCCAACCAGAAAATCCTTCAGGTTTTTGCAGTAGTGCACTAGAAAAACTCACCTTCATCCTTTCTCTTTTATTTTTTTTTTTCCAATATCTTACCGCATGTTCTGGTTCTTATTTTGCAAGAGGCCACAGGATCAGAGAAATCTAGTAGAGGAACAAGAATCTATCCTGATTCAAATCCAGAAAAGTTTTGGTGGCTAAGATTTCCTAAATTTCTGGATCTTGGAAGAAAGGATCTTTCCTTTTGCTTACTTTACTAGAATCAACTGTTATTTAACTATAATTTTGGTTTCTGCTTTTGGAAAAACATTTGTTTCTTCCTAGCTAACTCCTACTAACCCTTTTTTTCCCATCAGGACCACGTATCTGAAGATTTGGAAAACAGAATTTCCACAGGTTACAAAAAAAGAATACCCAAGACACCAGGTTCTCAAGCACCTATGAGTATTTGTAAGTAGAAAATAATTTTTAGAGAGGTATCATCAGATGTACTTGTATTTTCAAGGGTCAAAAATAGGAATAAGATTTTGGCTGGGAACACAACCATCACTGTGGAAAAGTGCTCCATGTCTGTTTAAGGCCAGCACTTGCAACTCTACCTAGAGCTTGGAAGAAAGGCTAAAGATGGAAATCATAATTCTTCAGCTTGAACCTACTCTGTTTTTGTTAGGCTTCTAGTGCTTTGATCAAGATGAACTGACTACCTGATTCAAGCAGTCATTTTTCCATGATTTATTACTTTCCGTGGGTACTTGACAATTAACAAGACAAGATCTGTCTTGATGAATGGACAAAGTCTTCAAAGAAACAGAACATGCCGTTGTTTGAAGTAGAGAAAAAAGATGTGACTATGAAAAGTCACAAAATTAGCATTGATATATCCACTGGATATTATTACTGGGTATCAGATGCTATCTTGGTTCATCAGTCTGGGACTGACTGTTGTTACATTTGTAGTCAGAATCAGTCCCTTTCCACCTACAGTCCATTTATTAAACTAATCCATTATGTAAACACACTTCTATAACTAAAACAGACCATAAGGACACAGAATCTTTTCCCATCATATTACTTCTTGATGCTCTGAAGACCTGTGCACCATCCAAATGTCGATACTTCTGCAGTTCCCAGTTCCTGACATGTCCCACAAATCTCTGCTGGGGAGAGAACTGCTCACACACATGTGAGGTTAGGGCAATACTGAGAGCAGTATCTAAACCATATTCTGTAGCGTGAATAGGGACCTTCCTATAGCATGAATAGGTGTCTCAGCTGTCTTTAGGAAACCCAGACCCCTGAGAACACAGGGAAAGTCTGTAACAAGGAATACTCTCCCTCAGTGGAAGAGGACCTGGTTAGGGAGCACTTAAACAAACTGGACATACATAAGTCCACGGGGCCTGACAGGCTGCACCCATGAGTGCTGAGGGAACAGACTGATGGCATTGTGAGGCCACTCTCAAATATCCTTGAAGGGTCATGGCAATTGGCAGAGGTTCTTGAAGTCTGGAAGACTGCAAGTATCACTCCTGTTTTCAAAACGGGCAAGAAGAAAGATCTGGAGAGCTACAGGCTGCTCAGCCTCACCCCCGTCCCTGGGAAGGTGATGGAGAAAATTCCCCTGGAAAGCATTTCCTAACACATGAAGGACAAGATTGGGAGTTGTCAGCATGGACTTACAAAGGGGTAATCATGTTTGGACATTGTCTTTGCCTTCTACAATGAAAAGAATGGCTTGCTGGATGAGGGGAGAACTGTGAATGTTGACTACCTCGATGTTAGTAAAGTCTTTGACAACATGTCCCACAACATCATCATAGACAAGCTGACAAAGTACAGGTTAGATTAGAGGACAATGAGGTGGACTGAAAACTGTCTGGATGACTGGGTCCAGGGTTGTGATCAGTGGCCCAAAGTTCAGCTGGAGGCTCGTCACTAGTGATGTACTCCAGGGGTCGGTGCTGGGTCCAATACTGTTCAACATCTCTGTTTGTGACCTGGATGATAGGACAGAGCACTCCCTCAGCAAGTTTGCAGTTGATACAAAACTGGGAGTGGTGGCTGATACACCAGAGGGTTGTGCCACCATTCAGAAGGACCTTGATATGCTGGAGAAACAGGCAAAGGGGAATCTCACGAAGTTAAACAAGAAGTGCAAAGTCCTACACATGGGGAGAAATAACTCCAGGCACCAGTACATGCTGGTGGCTCAGTGGCCTGAAATCAGTTTTCTGAAGCTTTGCAGAAAAGGATGTTAGGATTCTGGTGAACAACAGGGTGACCAAGTACCAGCAATGTGCCCTTGGGGCAATGGTATCTTGGGCTGCATGAGGAAGAGCATTGACAGCAGGTCAAGGGAGGTGATTATTCCTGTCTACTCAGCACTGGCAAGGCCACATCTGGGGTACTGTGTCCAGTGCTGGGCTCCCAAGCACAAGAAAGATACGAAGTTACTGGAGTGAGTCCCTCATAGGGCCACTGAGATGACTAAGGGACTGGAGCATCTTTCATATGAGGTGAGGCTATGAGAGTTGGGTTTGTTCAGCCCACAGAAGAGAAGATTCAGGCTCATCAACATGCATAAATATCTGGAGGCAATGAAGAAGAGGGAGACAGACTCTTCTCAGTAGTGCCCACTGACAGGACAAGAGGAAATAGGTGCAAATTAAAACACATGAAATTCAATATGAACATGCAAATACATTTTTTTCTGTGAGGATGACTGAGCACTGGCACAGGTTGCCCAGAAAGGCTGTAGAATCTCCATCCTTGGAGGTATTCAAAAGCCATCTGGACACAGTCTTGGGCAACTGCCTCTAGGTGGCCCTACTTGAGCAGGGGTGTTGGACCAGGTGACCTCTGGAGGTCCCTTCCAACCTCAACCACTCTATGATTCTGTGAAAGGAAACCCTATGTTATAAATTATTTTGCAGGTTAAAAACAAGTTTCAGGTTCATACTAGTAACCCATATAAAACTCTGCAGCTGAATGACTCATTTCTTATGCTGAATTAAAGAGTCCCAGAATGTGGGCGTGAAATGAAGTAATTTTGAAAAGGGATCTGTTCAACTGTCATGACAATCTCCTGCAAATGTAAATTAATTCTTATTCACACCATCCCACCCACCTCCTTGAAGATGTAATTTAATCTTCATAGTAGTTCTGTTTCTTTTAGGTCTGATTTTCTTGCCATGCAAGTTTCAGATCATCACAGTAGAACATGCCCAGCTAAGACTAGTTAGAGTTTATCTCCACATTGTATTTTGTTAGGACAGCATGCATTTACAGCCATGTTTTCAAAGCATGTTGTGCATCCACAAAAGATTGGAAACATAAAAAACTGCATTTGCACAGAGTTGTAAGTCTGCTAATTCTATGTGCCAGTTGTGTGTGCCCATATTTGTACTCGATCTTGTACTCACAAACACAGATTTTGCAAGGAACTAGTGTTCATTGCTCTGAAAATGCATTTGCTTTTTCCAACGTGGTACACATTTTCTTTTCCTAACTGTTTTTATACACAGTCATAGGTTAATGAAGTATAAAACTTTTTGACTTACTGTAGGATTTCTTTCTGGTTACCTAAACTATACCAACGTAAGGAAAAGTCTCTCTGAAGCTTTTTTTTTCAATTCAAAGGGCCACTTCAAAATGTAGAAATGTTGATGAATCATATTATGAGCATAAGAATTTTTTGAAAGTGGTATTTGGCTTACACCACTGACAGTCAGAGAAACATTTGCAGAGATAAGCATGTCTGTCAGCAGTTAAAGGCAAGATTTTAAAGGGGAACTTAGTTTCACCTTTTACTTTTTACAGCTTTTAATTATACTGCAGTAGCATACTCGACCAATTCTGTACCATGGCATACAAAATCTAAGAAAGCGTAAGTGAACTCACATGCTTCATGAATACATTTATATTTAAACATCAGACAGTAAAAATATTCAGCACTGGATTATGCAATTTGTTTCCTGGGAATAAAATCCATGGATTTTGTTTTTTCATTCCCCAGGTGATATGTATTATAACTGCAAATATTTATACTCTGACAGTTGATATATAAATGTGTTTATTGATCCTCTGTACTGCCAAATATTTTGTGGGTTTATTAATTTGGAATGGAGTTCTTCTATAGCAATTAAGGGTTATAAACCTGCTTTACAGGAAAACTTTGTGGTGTAAAAAGAGAACAGAAGAAACATGTGCAACGTTTTCTGTATAAAATTCAACAAGTAGCTTGCTATCTAAGTATAACATCAACGATCTGAGCCTGTAGGCTAGTATAACTAGGACAAAAGTAAATCCAGTGCTAGAACCTGATTTTCACAGTAACCTATGAGAAATGTTAGATCCTTTTTTCTCCTGTAATGAAAATGGTTTTATCTTTCAATGCTGAAATCTGATACAATAGCTTAATTATCTGCAAAACTTTGTAGTTCCTCTTCTTTGGTTATTGTATAGCTCCATGATTTGACTTGTTTACTGTTCAGCCGTGAGTGCTGATATGGAAAATACAATATATTACTCCAATGAAAACTATGGAAACTAGTTGTCACCAGTGATATTGCAAGCTGACTTCTTAAACAGATGTTGGATAATGAATTTCCTGGATTAAGATAGCAGAGTATTGCAACATTCACTTAAAATTAATACACCAGATGTATAAGTTATGGAAAGATGCTCATCCATTTAAGACACTGATGTGATTAAACATGTTTTTGAAGTAGAAGTAAGATATAAATCATCATACATTATCAGTACTTCTCATTTTACACAAGTAGCAAGCCTGATATAAAATTACGGTTTATATATTTCACGTTCATCTGGCACAGACCAAGAAAATGCAATAACAAACCAATTCACCAGTTCCTAATTTGAAATTATTCTTATGTATCTAGGGTTGAGTACTAGCACAGTCCAGCTCCACAGAGGCTGAGACAGAAACAGCTAATGAAGTTTTCATGATATCACACACTTTTTGCCCAGGTGCACTGTTTCATTCTAAGCACAGCGTACACCTGTGCTGAGGATTTAGCAAGGTTATAGACTGAAAAAAAAGTGGATCTCAAGCACACTGCCAGCCAAAGGGAAAACTTCATTGCAGTGCCTTCCATCTGGATCACAGACCCAGACTTCTCTTTCTCTCATAATGATGCTAGAAGCAGGGTTTTTTTATTTGTGTGAACCATTCTGTAACAGACTGATTTTTTTTCATTTCATGAAATAAAAGATTAAGTGTTAGATGATGAATAATATTGTAATTATTTTAAAACTTATCAAATTTAATAATATGAATTTCTTATCGGACACATTCAGCCTCTTCAGTGTCACTTAAGCCTGAATATAACAACATGATAATGATGCTTTATGCTATTACCCTGCATCACTTTATGTCCACTTAGGCCTCCAGATAATAAAATGCTTAAGGAAGAGATTTTCTTCACTGTTTTAGCATTTTCTACCTATGATTAACTACACATGATACACTGTTATGCTGACTGATGCCAGTTTAGTATGAGAACATTTCCTAGCAATTACATTTGGTTAATTTGTATTAAACATTACAGGTCTCCCCTCTACGCTGAGATTGCGCTGCTGTTTAAGATCCGGAAAACATCAAACACAATGAATACATATGTGTGTGTGTGTTTGTACATATACATACACACATATGCATATATGTACGTGTGTGCGTATACATATATATATAAATACTCTGATGTATTAAAAGACTTCCAGATGATTTATGAGTTATATATATATGAGTTGTATATATATGCGCCCTTTTAGAGAACTTGTCTTGTCCTCATAGTACCAGTAAGAAAACTGAAGAATAAGAATCAATTTTCTCTTATCTGTTATTTTTAAGAGAGAATTCTAATGGCTTCATGGTTAGTCTCTTTTTTAAAGCCACACAAAGCATTTTGGTTTAGCTCTCGGCTGGTAACACTATACTTACTTTAGCAACTTCAAGGAGTTTGTGCAATTATATTACCCATATTCAACCATCGGTTATTTGAAGGTCAGCATTAAAGATCACCATTCCGTATCAAATGCAATTATTCTATCAGAATTGCCATAATGTGGGAGGAATCTAAAAATCGTGACTTTTTGTGATGATCACTGTAACTTTAGAAGTTATTTCAATCAACAGTTATGTGGGGTTTTGTTTGTTTTTTTATATATATATACACATATATAAAAAACGCTCACATTCTTCCTTGTGAGTTTTATTTCGGTCTTTATTTTCTCAGTTAGTTTTTTCTGAGAATGTTCCAGCTACGCTAACCTGCCGGCACTGCTCTGCCCAGCAACAAGTAAATGGCTCCATGCATATTCCATTAGCACTATGTAAATTTTGTGCTAAGGCTGAAGTTTAGTCTTTGAATTCATTCCCCACCAGGTAATGTATACATTTATCTAATTCAAAACTAAGAAAGGACCATAGTTAGGACTCGTTGACTGATCTCTCCTGTGACAAGTTTCTGTTTAAAATTGCTTCCAGTTTTGCAGGTATTAAAAGTCTCATGGAATATGCACACAAACAAAGCAAACAATTAGCTAAGTAACGTGTGGACCGCACTATGCAGTACCTGCGTCTGACTAAAAGTGCAAATTATAATTGTCTGCAGAACAGAATACACATAAAATATGAGAATACAGGAACGGTTTTGAGATATGTTCCTTGGTAGGGATGTTTACCTGAATTAGCAGGAATTTTCTGTAAGGAAGACAGGGAAATAATAGATAAAGCCTTGGGTAGACTGGAGACCTTAGGACAGAAAATGTCCTCACATGAGGACAGACATGCAGTACATGATCTATCAGCTCATTTTTTGATTTTGTTTTTTATATTTGTCTGGTTCTGTACGGTATCACAGGTTATTTAAAATAGATCAATTTGTCCTGTATTTAGTGGTAAATCATCTGTGGTGGTTTTGGTATTTTGGGATTTTTTTCTTTTTTCTTTCTCTCAGTACAGCAAAAATCAGTGGTTTATTTTATAACAGTATAGGAAAAGTGTCAGCTATACAGCACACTAGCCATCTAACACAACTAGATTGCTCATTCATCCAGAACTTTTAAATCTATTAGCCTGATGGGAAAGGTACTTGAAGGCTTTCAAAGGCCAAATTACTAAAATTCAAATACAGTCTAAATTACTGAACTCTTTCATGTGAGGTACAAGTCTGCTGGGCACCGGCCATAAAGTGACCTTGGCAAAGCTATTTACAGCACTGTTTTAGATGCACAATTTAACCTGGAGCAAATAAAAAGGCGTTTATCACATCAGAGTCTGCATAAGTAATCCCTCTTGTTCTTGGGCTTTGGCACCCACTCAGTAAAGATCACAAAACCATCACAAAGGTCCCATAATCATAGTTTCTGTTGCTCAAACAGGCTTGTTACAATGAGGTAAAATGTTCTGTCTGCATTCATGGAAATGTCCTAATCAGCTGAAAAAATACACTGTTTACTGTAAAGGTTTCATAGTTGTTTTAGGAAGACTGCCACGATATGTGGCATGACACAGAACAAGAATTTCTATTAGTATGATAGAGTAGCAACACGTTTATGTCCTGCAGTATTGTAATACTCTTCCTTTGCTTACTGAAATACCTGAACAAGCCCACTGACCTAAAGCCAGCCTAAACCACAGGTTTATTGATTTTTAGTCTGAGGCTGATGGAATATTCATCATTGTATTAAACACGGCAGGGAAAGAAGCTGCTGCTTCATGTATTCTATAGGAAGCAACACCACGTGCTATTTGTCAGGAAAATAGTTCTATCCAGTGCTATAGTAAAGGCTGAAGGTTGGTTTTCATTTCAAATGACATTTATTCTTCTACCTAAAAGAAAAATCTGGGGAAAGTAAAATCAGGGAAGAGAGACGTCTGACTTCAGTGAATTCTTCTAACAAAAATCAATCTGATTTAACTTTAACACGAGTTTGAAGAATAACCTATCAGAAGTTATTAACCTTTCTTTTAGTAACTAAATCAGGCTGTGTCAGTTCCAGCAATCAATGTCTGGAACATCAAAGAAATTCCAGAGTCATAACTTCTTACTTGAAATGGAAATGTAACATTTCTAGGCTTTTCCCCCTGTAAAGCTAGAGTCACAGTGCAATCTGATATCCGCAGAGGCGTGTCAGTGCAGAAGAGCGTGTCATTCGAGGAATTCCTTCCCATCCCCATCAAAAGGCTCATGAGAAATCTGGTTAAGAAAATCCAAAGGAAAAAGAGCAATATGTCTTCCTTCAACTCAGTCGTCTTCCGTTCTGTTTTTGGGAAACCCTGAAACTGTTACTTTTCGGTGACTTGAATTTCTTCCCTGAGCCATCTCCCACTTTGTCCTGGACGGCTGAAATCTGTTCACCATAGTCAAGCCAGGAAAAAAATTGTACTTATGTGAACAGAGGAAAGGCGTTTAGCCTGGAGCTACTGCAGATTATTAAATTGGGAAAGGAGAGACAAAAAAATGGTGGGGATTATCTGGAGGGATGGAGAAGGTCTATGGAAGTCAGAGAGGATTCCAGGGTAATCTGGTCCTTAGATTAACAACATGTGCAATCACCTGCACTGACAGGTTTTTTTTTTGCTCTGATTTTTCACATTATCCTGGGGCTATATGTGTGAAACTATGGGTATGCATTTACAATCGTCAGTGAATAACCTTGCAATATCTCTTGCGACACTATCCTCCGGTCTCCTGCTTCCCATTTATTATCTGGTTGTCTTTGAACACAGTATTAGAAGATAGAGGTTTCCTACCTTCATGGAGGGCTATAATCACCAAACAAAAACTCCAATTTAAATCACGTACACATACAAATTAAAAAATAAAATTAAATAAAATGAAAACAAGAAATTTTTTGTTGATTTTTTTGTTTAAAATCTTTCTGATCGTTGATTATCTTGAATCATAAGCAGAATAGTAAGTAACAATATTGTTTAATGAGCTTCTTCATTGATCCTGTGCATGAATAGTTCCTGCTTGATGTCAAATATATTACATTTAATATCCGTTTACTTGAATTATTCTATTTAATGCATGTTTATTTGAAAGATTTTTGAATTGTGTTGCTGAGAAATTTTACACATTGAAAAAACTCTTTTCAATGTGTCATGACACTGTTTTGAAAAGTATTGCAAACAGAAAGAATTACTGAATGCATCAGATGAAGAGCAAAATTATTATTATTAAACACCTCACTAAACCTAGAGACTGTCAGTTATAACTGCTATCATCTGCCTCTCACTTTTTATTTACACTAGAAAAAGAGAAGAAAGCACTGATGCTGGGGTGCTGCAGCAGCTGTGGTCAGTGAGAAAGGACCGCTGGCCTCTAAAGAGGTGCAGGCTCCCAAACACCAGTTCGCTTCCCAGAACGTCTCAAGTGCTTCCCTCACCCAGCTCTGTGAGAAAACAAGGTAACCTACAAGTTTATCTTCTAGTGCAAAAATGTGCTGTTACAGCTGTTGATCTCCGACATACAAGGATTTTTTCTGCTTCCCAACCATCCCACCAACACTGCTGTCCTTCAGCATTTCTGACATCTTAAGAAACAAGCTGTTCTTTAAACACTCATCTCAGCACAAATTTGTGGAGACTTACTATATTTTCCCCATTCTGTAGAGCACTTAACTTCTGACAACAACAGGAGCCTGCATGACCCAAACATGGAGCAGCAAAGAAATAACTTGCTGATGTTGCTTGTAAAGTTGCGTGCATCGTGATCGTCTGACGACTTAAAGGACACAAGAACAGCCTCCTGCTCCTCTCCCAACAGCTGCACAAAAATAAGGCCAGTGATACCTTGGAGTTCTCATTCAGAAAACCTTCACTAAAGATATTAAAGGGACTGGTGGCAACGGTGTTGCTACCAGGTACGCAACTGCACTAGGAGATGGAGGCAGGAGGGTCCAAGATGCCAGGCTACAAGGATGGAAAAAGGTTGGGATGGTACATGAAATACTGGAGCTTGTGCCCCTCACGCTGAGCCACTGTTTGGTAGACTTAAAGCTGAAGTGAGCACCAATTTTCATACAAAAAGTTCTGTCGCAAAATGGAGGAGGTAGCCACGATTCCTCTTTGACAGCTCAACCTCTGCAGCCCCCAGCAATCACACTGACACGGTGGTGTCCGCGGCCGTGACCAGCGCTGGGGCTGTGAGCCCTGTGCAGCACAGAAGAGAATTAGAGCTCTTCCTGAACTGCCACGCACCCCTCTTCCCTGTGGCCAGATGGAAAGGGCGTGTGGCCTGCAACTCGGTTAAATTATCTTGCCATTTATAGCAGCTTATAGTGGAATTGCATTACATCCAACAGCGTTATTTAGGATTTACAATAAGGGTAAACAAGAGTGAAATCTGGCCATTTGTCTGAAGGTCAAAGTAAGGACAGGCATTTAAGCTCTGTGCTAATCAAAAAGCCAAGCTATTTAAAATACTAGATGAAGGGTATACATACATATTTACACTGAACGCGACTTATGATCTTATGAAGAGGAGAAAAAGCAGAGAGGGAAGAAACAGATGGTGTACAAAACATCATGAGCAAATAAACAGGACATAAAGAACAAAGTCACCACAAAATCAAGAATTGTCAAGCAGGTATTGACCATAGCAAAGACACACTTGGGCAGACACACGCTCCATAAGCATCACCCGGTGCCACAGGGCGCATCACCAAGACGCAGGCTTGGACGTCGCTGTGTTATGGTGACTCCAGCAGCATCTGCTGGACTATCTGCATCCTCCCCAGCAGCTGCTCTCTGCCACTGCCGTCATCTGTCCTGTCGGTCTGCCCTAAGCCTGGCCATAGGTTTTGCAAGCTCACGGTGAAATCTGCTGTGCAGCAATAATTTTCCCTTCTTTCTGCAGTCACTGCTCACCCTGCAATCACTACTTGTTTGTCTTTTCCTTCTGGTCTATTTATATCCTGTCACCATCTGAAACGTCATTCAACTTTCACCGTTGGTATTTCGATTCCACCCATTATTCCAATCTTGCCATCATCACCACCAGCCTCATTTCTTTTCCCAAGGAGACATGACTTTTCTCAGCTGAAAATTAGGAGTTTGCGAAAGGAAAGAATTAAATATCTTTTCCACCTCATGGCATCTACAATGGCCACAGAAGAGCACCACTATCTGAGATCAATGTAGTCCCACTTATAACTCATAGTCGAGGATGGGGACACTACGCCACAGGACTCCTGGCTAGAAGCAGGGCATACAGCTATTTTAGCACAGACCAGTCATCATGCTTGTAAGAAAGAGCAAGTGAAAGGGAACGTAACAGAATAAGGGCACTTGAGGACAGTCTTAAATTAACAATCTCTCCAAAGGCTCCTTTTCTTAAAGCTTGCTTTATTCTTCTACACAAGATTCACCTATTTTTGTCTCCTGGGAAAACAGTGGGCACCATAAGGATAATACGTTCAGTTTATGCCCAGTACTTCTCTTTCCTCTTTAGTAAAGAACAGCCTTTTTTCCCCAACATGCTGGGTGAATGACCTGCAAATAGACAACTTGTAGCTAAGTCTATACCCTTGGGCTACAGACATTTCCAGATGTTCAGTATAGCCATCTGTCTGTTGTTTCTCATAGTTATCACTCTCCTTTTTTCCCTGCCTAAGTGGGTCACTTGTATCATCATCATCATCATCATCACCATCATCATCATCATCATCATCATCATCACTTGCTGTGCTTGTTTGATCTAGTATGTCCATGCATACTGTTTCTTAGCAATGAATCTTTCCTGCACTTCAGCAAAAGGTTATTATGAGCTACATAGCTGTACATGTATTGTAGCATATTGCTAAATGATGCAACATTTCAAGAGGCCTTGCTTATTTTAGCATCTCAGACACTTATATTATGGACAACAGTTATCCATGTCCTTGTTGTTGAAAACTATGTAAGACTGACAATAGAATGGTAAGTCATTACAAAGAAAGGAATTTTGTGTAATTTTCAGTTCCTTGCTTTTCTCTTTTGATGCCATTTTCTGAGTTGTTGCCACAGATTCTTTTCTCACAATTTGAGAAGGCTCTGATGTACATATGTTAAGCCCCATTATAGCAGAAAAATCATTAGTTAACACAAATGTTTCTCACATTTATTTGTTGCAGCTTCTTCATTACCAGTTGAGGTCAACAGAGTGAGCAAGTGGATCATATTATCCACTTACAAAGCTTTTTATATTTCAAACTCTTACACCTAATTCATCTTCATACTCCCCTATGAAATAGGCACAGTGATTATGCTCATTTTCCTAATTAGGTATCAAGTTGCATCAATGTTAAATATCTTCCATAAGGTTATAGAATAAATCAAAAGCAGGAATTCTTACCCTTCCCCAATGCTTGCCTACAAGTTCATGGACATCTGGGAATTCACCTATAAGTTCTTGAGGAGATGATTTTTCTGTATGGAGGACATATTTAGTCACCAGGACTAAAAGAGTTAAAACAACATCACCCTTAATATGCCAAAAATTGGTAGTCATGTGATACGGGACGCCTATGGGACCGTCCCACTCT
>NW_010527014.1:62303-88828 GCF_000687285.1 Phaethon lepturus
ATCTAAACTATCTGTCCTGTCCATTCCCAAATTAAAAAATAAACTATGCACTAAAAAGTTGAAACGTATGTACAAATACCTGTACACATGTACATATACAAGGAGAAGTTAAAACATATGTACAAATCAGTATGCAAAATACATTATTTTATTCCTATTAATTATCACTTTAGCCTTTTATTCTTTGCTTTTTTAGCATACTTATAGAAGAAAATACTAAAAGGCTGGAAAGAATCTACTCACAGAAGCACAGTTTAAGTATGACTTCCTGCGATGAACATTGGGTCAAAGATATCATTAACATAATTGCAGAACAGCCAGTGGAGCTTTCACAAATGTGAATAACAGTGTAAAGGGCAGGTACATTATTTATAAATTAATTTCCCCTGGCCCTGAATAAAAAGATAATAATCATAAAGGGCTCATTTTTCCTCCTCTTCATTCAGTCAGATCAGTTAAAATATCAGTTTACAAAGCACATAAAGTTTCATTTGGATCCAACAGAAAACAGCAAGCACTGCTTGCTCTCTTGGACTTTTACTCCCTGGTTTCTATTATCCCATTAGCAGGTGGTAAAGCCAACCTGTGTTTCCAGACTCAAGCTTTATAGGGAAATTCTTCTAGTTCCCACATTGCTGAATTCTGGGAGGTTGTGGCCTGACTCACACATCACACATTGGTCTCATGTATCACAAAGATGAACATACCAAACCTTTTTTTTTTTCAAGAATAGGAAAAAGAGCATATCTAACATTTCAGTAAAGTGCAGCCATGAAAAATAATTTTTCATAGAAGAAATGGCCATCCTCTCCTTGACAGTTCTATGTTTTCTTTTTAAACAAAGTTAGGAGTTAGCCATTTGTTAAAGGAATGAACAATCGGGAGAAAGTTTTGAGACATCTAGATCCGAACTTTTTATATCAGATACTTTGAATGATGCCAGAGAGATGAGTGACTGAGTTAAAAAGCTGAGTTCAAGAGACAAATTCAAAGTAGGGTTCTCATTTTTAATGGCATACCCTAGCCAAAAGATTTCAGTTATGTCTCTGTATGATACAATAAATGACAAAAGAAAATTCAAGTTTGACAGCATCATCAGTCTCACTTCCGTGAAGACATCAACTTCCTGTATTAAGCTGCACCAGTCCGAGGCCAAAGCAGCTGAGAATATACACTATTTAACACCAAAATCTAGGAGGAGGAAGAGTTTCTAAGAGCAGAATGGCTCTCAGCTGGTAGTGCCAGAACCCTGCTGGGATCCTTCTCTTCTGACTGAGGGGGTTCGGTGGTGCCACACAGCTCTTGCCACTGTGTGCCTGTGTCCCAGTAAGCAAAGAATAAAAGCGTTTACCTTTGCTGCTTATTAGCTGTCTTTAATGAACTGTGGAAAAGAAGGCAGGAGTTTGGTGCTCGGGCATTCAGAGGAATCAACTCCTCCTGTTTTGATACTAGTATGTTATAGACGAGCTTGTCAATGGTCTTTGTTTTTAAGGTCTAAACCACAGACATCCCAATTTCTGTGTTGAGATTCCATTGATTATTTTTATCATCAGTCTTCGATATTGAAATGTTATCCATACTGTTTTTCTCATGTGAAAAATATTTGTTCACAGATAAGACAGAAAAAGCAAGAAGCTCCTGGCCTTTGTTGGTGTTCAATCCTTTTTCTATACCTACCAAATCTCTTTCAAAGGTATCTAATATCTGTCAGAGGTAATTTTTATCCTTACTTCAGAGGTACTTCTGAGGACAACCTGTTGTTAACTTTGGAATGTACTAATTACACAAGCAGGCATGGAATTTCAGAAACTTCTCCTGGGCCAATATGTTTCCAGACTGCCCTATGGGGGATGGCCTCTGTTTGCATAGTGGTTTGTTTTTTTATTTATTTCAGAGTTAGGATGACATGAAAATACTTGTTAGGATACTATGTATGCTGAGTCAATGGATGAGAGGGACAATGGATGGGGAAAAGTTTCTGCTGATGCCATTATCTTTCTTCCCCTCACACAAATATACAGTGAGGAATTGTTTCCCCATTAAAAAAAAATCGAAAGTGTTACAAAAATATGAAGAGTTTTATTTAAATGATCTTAAACTTTGTCTAAAGTTCTCTCTTCTCAAAAAGCTTAGTTGTAATTTAGGCACAACCATTTCACTCATACTCACCATCAGGCAATAGCAGTGGTAATAAGACTTCCTGATCATTCTAATTAAGTTACCCAATAATGCTAACAATCGGTGATCTAGGTCACTGTTGTATGATAGCTGTTTTTTTACTTATATAACTATGAAACATACAGATTTATGGATAGAGCAACCACAGGTTAAGCAGGTCTGATGTTGGATAATAAAATCTGAAAATAATTAGAAAAAATATTCTCCATGCCAGATTTCTTTTGGCACGAACATGCAGGAAAATTATTCTGTGTAGTTACTGCCAAGCTGGGTAGCTTTGTACGCTAATTCCAAAATGAGGTATGGAGTTTATGACAACCATCTGCTGAGATCTCTTCCCCATCCTGCCCAAGTGAAATTAAAATATTGATCAAAATAGTTTCTTTGTGAAGCTGGAAAATTTAATAGTAGAGTTGTTACCTACACTTGCATATCACAATGTCTGCCTTTTTATATATTGTAGATGATAAAACAAGAGTTTTCTACATATAAGATCAAGTTTGCCTTTTTCTTATTCAGACTTCTTGAATTTTGAAAGTCATAGACAACAAAATTGAAAGCAAGGCAGAGTTAGCTCTAAAGTTGTAACTACAATCCTGAACTTTTTCCTGCTCAGATTTATCTGATCTTGAAGACAACAAAACTTCATAGGTTCCCTATACTTTTTTTCCCAAAGTTCACCAGAGCATAGATTTTTCTTCTGGCAGCCATTCACAACCGATCCAGGCCTAAAAGGTACAAGTTCTTCAGCTTGATTTCTGAACACCAGGTCTACCTTCATTGCACTGCCTTGGGAGGCTCTAGTATATATCAACACAGGCTCAGTACACACAGCATGAGGTGCCTCAAAAAATATACCTGCTGGTGTTGCTCTCTTTAAACTGCAAAAAGCAGCAAAACAAAACACTGCACCTGAAGTGACAGCCTCCTTGTTGGAACTTCTGCTCTGGGAGTCTGAGATCAGCTTTGCTTGGTGGAGTTCAGAACCACATTTTGTCATTTCCCAGAAGCGTCTGTGAATCGTCAACCCATGCACTGGGAGATGAGCAGAACATCCCACTCTTTCTATTGCACTAATACAACCTGCAGGTAAGAATTTAATATCCCCTAAGCTGAGGACTACTCTCTGGATATGTGTTTTAATCTCAGTATTTAAGTAGCAACATTAGCTAAAAGTTGATTCTTATCCTTGTCAGTTAGAATTTATTAATAAATTCCTTTGACAAGAGAATTCCTCTACTCCAGCTTGTGCTTTCAGGATTTTTTATATATTTATATTCAACAATGAGCCCAGAATGGAAGGAGCATCCTACCAACACTCCAGACTTCATGGTCCTGTTAGAGCTTCCTTTTCTCTTCATTTGGGGAATATTTCCTGTTTCTGTAAGCTTGAAATACAGCAAGTAGAATAATGAAATAACCTATCTGTATTTCTGGACTACTCTACAACACTCATAGCTTCTCTACAAGCAACTGGTGATGAAGGTCTCCAAACATGGCAGGTTTACAGAATAGAAGCATGAGTTAATATTAGTCATCCTAAACTGAGAACAGAGAAGTTAGACTTCTTTTAGTTTTCTCTGAATATTTTAACAACTATGGATATGTTCAAGGATTTAAAATGTATTAAAGAATTGCCAGAGAATAAAGAATGGAGAACAGTTACTGACACAAAGAACTGCATACCCCAACAGTTCATTCCTACAATTATTTGATTCAGTTGTCCTCAAGGGATTTCACAGCTACCAGCAATATTTTGACAACACTGTAAATAAAAAAGGATGGGGTGACTTCTGCATGTTCTCTGTAGTCTTAAATGGCAGATACAAGTATTTTACAGGAGTCTACAATTGCTAAAACAAATATTAATATGTATTCGATAAAGTACAATATTTAATCACAAAAGTGAAAATAGGCTGCTAATGCATTCTGGAAAATCTGCAGACAAAAGTTTTATACCAATTAACTAGCAGTTTCATTTCATTTCTACATGCATTTTAGTTATAGTTGAAAGACAAGAAAAGTATTGGTCTATATTCCCATGCATTATCTTTGATTTCCTGCAATACTCTGAAAATATGTGCTTTATATTAATTTTAATATGTCCATAGACAGGGTAGAAGAAACGGCTTTTGCAACAAGAGCCCTTGTCAGTCACTGTATGGCTGGAATGAGGGAATGAGACAGAAGAGCGTGGGATAGACAAATCAGTGGAATTGGTAAGTCAGCTATGCCTACTCTTGTTCTTTGGGGTTTCAGTTTCCAAACTGCAATGCCCAGAACTTGACTTAATGTCATGCAGCAATCAGAACTGCAATCAAAGTCAATGAGACCCTTGCTACAATGAAGAGAGTTTTCTCAAAACACTTAATGTTGAATTCTCTGGTCAATGAGGTTAAAAGTACCTCAGATTAAGTGCTCCACAGGAGTGAAAACATCAACCCTAATATCCCAAACAGCTCAATGTGAAGTGACAGATAAAAAGCCAGAAAAGCTTCAGGAATCATCAAAAAGGGTACTGAGAACAACACAGTTCATTTTACTTCTTATCTAAAATCCTGTGTACCAAGTGAAATTCTGGTCTGCCCAGCTCAGGATGGAGGCAATAGAGTTACATAGAGGATGGATAACTATATAATGGAGGATGTAACAGAGAGATGATACAAAGGAACATAACTAAACTGAACCAGGGTGTGGAGCAGCTATCATGACGTGAAACTTAAGACACCTAGACGCTTCTGTTTAGAGAGATGAATGTTCACATAGTCACAGAAAATGGTTAAAGATGGAAGAGACCTCCAGAGGTCATCTGGTCCTACCCCCCAGATCAAGCAGAGCCATCGAGAGATGGTTGACCAGGACCATGTCCAGATGGCTTTTGAATATGTCCAAGGATGGAGAGTCCACAACCTCTCTGGGCAACCTGTGCCAGTGCTCAGTCACCCTCACAGTGAAAAAGTGTTTCCTTAAGTTCAGAGGGCACCTTCTGTGTTTCAGTTTGTGCCCATTGCATCTGGTCCTGTCACTGGGCACCACTGAACAGAGCCTGGCTCTGTCCTCTTTGCACCCTCCTGCTGGGTATTTCTATACATTGATGAGATTCCGCCTGAGCCTTCGCCAGCTCTGTCAGCATTTACTCATGAGAGATGCTCCAGTCCCTTAATCATCATCATGACCTTTTGCTGGTCCCTCTCCAGTGTGTCCATCTCTCTCCTGTACTGGGGAGACCAGAAATGGACATAGTAAATATTGAAGGGGGTAAGAGTGCGGTTTACAAAATCATGAAATAGTTTGACCATGGATAAATTGAATAAGGAACCCGTAACACACCAAATCTCTCTCCTCCCTCTGTCCAACTCCCCAACCCAAGTAGCAGAGGGCAGTCCATAAAGCTAGCAGGAGCGAGTTTTAAACTCATGAAAGAAAATATTTCACACAACTGGTAGGGAATTTCTAGAACTTGTTTTCACAGGAACATGCACAGGCATGTGGTATCAGCAGATTAAAAATGGGCTAAGACCATAATCAATGGCTACAATTTGGAGTTGTCATTAATGACTCTGCTGAAATCTGGACTGGCTTATTTCTTTCAAGATGCTGATGAAAATTCAAAACATATATATATAGCAATATTTTTTAAACTGAATTTCTTTTGTTGCTTAAATGCAACAACATTTTCACAAGCTACAGTCAAAAACAATAAAACAAATTTAATGTATCTCATTTATATTTTTCTGTATACTATTTTTAATGGTCCTTTCATACAAGGCATGCAGATTGTTTTCACAAGAACAAGTCAGCATTGGCAGAGGGATACAGATTATCAGCATTACTCTCTTCTATCTCTAAATCCCACAAAGTTATAATTAGCATGTTACTTTTCATGCCGAGTGTTTTCCTATTTGATGGTATTACTCAAATGAAAAAATTCAAAGTAATTAAAACCAGGAGAAACTCCAGGTTTATATGAGGCTTTCCTTCTGGACCACTGGTACTTCTCTCCCAACGCCTTCAGAAGTTTCAATTTCAACCATTATGCTTTATCCTTCAAAGGCTTTTCTGCCATTTCCCTTGAGTTTTTGCAATTAGTACAGAACTTGGCAGCTAGAATGCTCGGAAGAGGCAGGACTTTTGAACACTGATGTGCTCTAACAACCAATATAGCAGTGAGAAGAAAGAAAATATTGCAAAATACCACATTTCTACACTTTTCGTGTACTAACAATAGTTACATCTGCAGTGGCCCTGAACACAAAAACACATAATCAAAAAAAGTGAACGTGGTTTTTGGGGTTTTTTTAAGTGATAAATTACGTGCATACAGCTAAAAGAAACATTTCCATTTTAAATTGCCTTGCACAGTTTGCTTGCAGAGACTATGTCCATAAGGATATGGGTACCCGGCTAATCTTAGGCAGGTTAATTCCTGAAATCCTGGATTTGGTAATTTTATCTTTTGGTATTCACACCTTCAATCATTGTCATCAATATCACTATACAACACATCCAGTCAACAGAAAATCAAGTACATCCTATTTTGCTTCATCAATCTTTGAAAAATAAAATGGCAAATATCAGATGAACGTTGATCCCCCACGTCTGAGGATGATACATGTACAATCCATAACACTTAATCAAAGTGTGCTGATTTCCAGTTGGGATTTTGCACACTAGCTAGGGTTTGAGGAACTTAAAAATTTAAGCTGATCTTGGGAGCTGGGAAGCCTCAAGAACAAACAAGAATGAAAATATTTCATTTCAGCTTGGAGAGAGTGACAAGAGTGTGTTTCAGCTGTTTCCAAATTATGTGACAGTGCTGAAGAACTACTCTAAAAGAATTACTTTTTTTTTTAATATTGCCTTACTCAATGCATCCCAAGTGGCTCTGACAGAAAAGTCACAGCATAAAAGACAGAAAATGAAAATTTCATTGTGACAGGGAAATTTTTCACTTGGGAAACATTTTCAAGCTTTTTTATTCCCAGCTGGCTGGAGAGAATTATAAGTTATCAGAAACCTCTTATGATTCTATCTATTGTTAATGTTTTTAATATCTCCCACAGTAAAAACTGTGAAAGCAATCAAGCCGCTGACATTTTCTTTCCTCTTTCACTACCACTTCTATCTGATTAAAACATAAACAGAGATACCTAAGCCATCCAGAAAAGATAAAACAGGCTTTTATCTTTTTTTTGTGAGCCTGCTTACTTCCTGATTGTTTTGGTTATCTTTTGCACAGTAATGTCCCTTTGCTGCGCGCTACACTTTTAATATTTTGGGATTGATAGATTGGCTTCTTCTGGGTTAGCGTGGGACTTAATTCTTGTATATGGGGCTCCTTGTCCTGGAGCTCAGCTTCGTCGTGGTCAGATTGCCATAGAAGAAGGTGCTAAAAAATATATTCATTCAAAAAGTGGAACAATGAGAGTTGCTGAAAGTAGCAGAGCTCCCTCAGGCATCCAGGAGAGCTCCTTTCCACCAGCCAAGGCCTCCTGGTAGCCACCACACCCACCTGAGAATGAAAGTGGCTGTCGGTTTGCGAGCTTCCTGAGACTATTTTGCAAACCTGTTTTTTTGTGAATGACAAATGTATGATTTATGGGATTATAAATAGTCACTATGAAAACCTCTGTACCACTGAAAAGCTCTGTCTATGTGTATATATCACGTGCTGGCAGATTTAGGTCATGCCTCTGCCAAAACAGGGACAGTGATGAATTCCCCCCCAGCCTGCGATCACCTGTTCAGAACTGAAGGCTGAGTTTGCTTGATTTTAAGCCCATGTCGAGCAAGTCAATGAGGGTAACTGTGGACATACAAGGCTTCAGAAAGGGTCTTGGGGCTTTTTGACAAGCAAGTGCAGAAATGTTCAGGCAAATCAATGAAGATGTCATGACAAGGCACAGAAAATACCTGGGTGCAGAATTGTATTCAGCCCTTTTATTCCTTATTTAGAAAAAATCCACAGAGGAACTTTGCTTTATGCCTGTAATTGATCCACCTCTATCTCCTTCCCCAAATGTTCCTGTGCAGTCAGGATTTGAGATTCTTGGATGAAAATCATTATAACATTATAATTAGTGGACTCAGCTACCTAACATTACAAAGGCAAGACACTCTATTCACAATATAATCTAATCAAATGAATGAGATATCTTAGCTCTTAATTTCTTCACTTGCTTCCCCACCATCCAGCGACTTCTATCATCTTGTTTCCTTTATGTGATGTGAAGTGTCAGGGTCACGCGTTACTGGGAGGCAACTCAGCTTCATGTTTATTCACAGGTCAAAGACCCAGGGAGCATCTGAAAGTCCTCTGTCAACAAACTAAATCGTACCTTGAAGCAAACAGCATAATGATTAAGCACTGACCATAGTCTGAATATGTTTTGTGTGGCAGAGACCACACTTTTTCGGATACATTCTGTGCCTAATTCTGTGTCCAAATATATTAAAAAAATCTGGCCCCGTGTCTCAGCTCACATGAGTCTGCAAAGTCTTTTGAAATCGAGAAGCAACACCAGTTCTCATCAGCTGAAGTACTAACCTCATGGCTGCACGGCACCTGAATGAAATCTCCAGCCTAAACCAGGACATACAAACAGTTCTGTTGCCTTCGTTTATAAATAACTTCCTTGTTAAGTGCTGCTGAAATCACTTATGTTGGTGGCCCAACTGACTTTTAAGTCTGTAACTACTAAAACAAAAACCCAAACTGGGACATTCATTTTCTGAGAACATTACCTGCAGACCAAAATTTTGGAAAATTATTTAAGCAACAACGTAAAAACGCTCCTTTATTAATGCAGGCTGTACTAGTACACTTCACTTAATCAGGACACAGATAATTAGGAAATCTGGTTAATTGGGACGTTTCCTAGGGAGCTGAATAAAACCAAATGAGTTTTGACTGGCAAGGGACAATGGTTAATTGGGATGATAATTCCACTTAATTGGTATGCCCGCAGGCAGTTAAGTGCTCTGTGAGGCTTAGAGGCTACTAACAGCCTTTCTTTCCTCAACAGACCTGTGCCTGTCCAAAATCAGTAAAACAAAATGGTTTTAACGGCCCCATGTACACACTAGTCATTGCTCAAAAGTTCACTCTCTTTAACAGGTCATCATTGTAAGACTTTTAAGGAACTTGGTAGTGCTAAAATTTTCCAAATATGTTTCATCTCAGAGTAAGAAAATAAATGACCAAGATTTTTCCCTAGTGGTGGAGTATTTTACTGCCAAAGTTTCTCTCAGCCATCAGATAGTAATATTGGAAAACTAAAAAAAAAAAAAAAAAAAAAAAAAAAAAGAAGAAAAAAATCTAGTACTTCTAGTACAAAATTGCATTTGCCATTCACAGTCTTATAATAAAAAGCAATCTTCATTATTCCCCTTAGCAGAAGAAACATAAGACTTTGCTCCCCATGCAGTTTTGCTGAACTAAACCCAGCTTTGCTTACTTCCACCTGAAACTTCACCGCAAAAGCCCCAAAGGAGCACTCTCACATCCGCGGTCCCCGAGTTTCCTGTTTGCCACCCTTCCCCAACACACTGGCTGCATCGCCCTGAATCCCTCCCAGGCCATCAGCCCACGTCCTACCCAGCTCACTTCCGTACGGCAAGCGTGACTTAGGTGCCTTGACTATTTGTCTCAGCGTGGAATTACTACCACTTCACAATGTTTTCTGGGAAAGCTAAAATGCACAAACCGGAATGTTTATCTCAGAAAGTTGACGTTTTGCTTTTCATTGATGAAGATACTATTTTGAGGCTCCCGTTGACCAAGAAACCGGTTTTCACATAGCTTGTAGACAGTATCTTTAAAGACTGTGGTCCTCCAATTTGCTTAAAATATTTTGATTTCAGATTTTCTGACACATAAATGCTACAGCTGCATTAGCCGTATTTCTTTAAGGAAATAGGTGAAACATACATTTATTATTAATTTTTCCCCTTACTACATAGCAGAATTCTTAATTTAAAACAAAAAAAATTAAAGAAGAAGATAAAGACTTAATGGTAAGTTAGGCAAGCTTTTGCATAAACTCCATCTTTTCCTAGAGTGTATGAACTAATAATGGAAAGTCAGAAAGAAAAATGGTAAAGCAATCACCAAGTATCTGAAAATTAATACACTTCTATGTGTATTTATCACACTAAAGAAAGCAATGAAATTATTAAGAGTAAGCATTCTGTCCTGGTTTCAGCTGGGACAGAGTTAATTTTCTTCACAGAAGCTAGCGTGAGGCTATGTTTTGGATTTGCAATGAGAAAATGTTGATAATGTGCTGATATTTTGGGTTGTTGCTGAGCAGTCAAGGACAGTCCAGCTTCTCGTGCTGGGCTGCCAGCGAGCAGGCTGGGGGTGCACGGGGAGCTGGGAGGGGACACAGCCGGGACAGCTGACCCAGGCTGGCCACAGGGATATTCCATACCATACGACGTCATGCTCGGTATATAAAGCTGGGCGAAGAAGAAGGACGTAGTGTGGTCTTCCGTCTTCCCAAGAAACCATTACGCGTGATGCAGCCCTGCTTCCCTGGAGATGGCTGAACACCTGCCTGCCCATGGGGAGTAGGGAATGGGTTCCTTGTGTTGCTTTGCTTGCGTGTGTGGCTTTTGCTTTACCTATTATCAAACCATGAGTTTTCTCACTTTTACAATTCTCTCCCCTGTCCCAGCATGGGGGAGTGAGCGAGCAGACGCGTGGTGTTTAGTTGCTGGCTGGGCTTAAACCATGACACATTCAATACTTAATCAATGTTAGAATCCAGTTAAAAAGACAATTGTTACCTCTTATTTGATTCACTAATAACCTGCTGCCGATACACAATTTTAAAATATCGACAACCGTAAACGTCCCTGTACATGAAAGGAAATACTATTTTTACAATATTCATTTGGGACATTTGCATAATTTGGATAATTCTGTATTGGCCAATCATCATCTAGAAAATGCTTCCTACATACCTTTGGTAAGCGTAGTCCTACAACATGAGCTAGTGCATTAGTATGCCACTGTCTGGTTCTGCCTGTTCAAGATCTAAGTCTTTTAAGAAAGGAACCGTATAGGCTATTGGGAAGTTTAGGGGATGGGTATGTAGGGAGGGGTTTATACTTCCTTTTGTATTAAGTACCCTATTTCTTTGCAAGGACCTTTACAGGAATGGAGGAAATAGGAGCCTGTTCCCAACCCCAGTCCCATGAACTTAATGAAAATGAAATGTCATTAGCAGCACACTCAGAAATATCTCCTGAGGATATAATCTCCAAATCATGTTTTTTAACTGGAAAAGAGACTGTTCAGTTGTTAACTAATTTATATTTACGGCCTTACAATGTATAAATTTAACTAGCAATTTTACAAAAGGAGAATATACCTAAGAAAGCCCTATTAAAGTAATGAGACAAAAAGAGTGGTTTCTAACAACATCAACGTTTTATAGCAATATCAGGCTCCATCTTTTCAAACTTAGCCTTGAGGAAAATAAATTGCTTCTCTGATTTTAATTCAACGAGTAATTTTCCACTAAAATATCTCAGCCCTAAAATATCTAAAGCCTTGCAGGGGATCTTGTCTCCATCTGCAGATCTGTTCTTTGTAACGTTGACTGCTTCTCTGAGCACACTGAGTGCTCTTCAAAGCACGAAGAAATTATTGTAATAAATCCCTGACTTCTGGGCTGTTTATTAGTGCTATGACTACACAATGTAGTCACCTTTATTCCTTATTCATACACATAAAACTGGAAATCCCTTCCTGCTATACATAGCCCCCAGTAAAGATCCAACACAAAAGAAAGCAAGTCTTGTATTTCCTTGGGACATCATCCCAGGGTCTCACTCTTTTAACACTGTTACCTGAGGAATTTGTATTCAGTGGAACTCTACATTGATCAGTTGCAACAAAAACTTTGGTATGATCCTAGGTCAACATGCAATATAATTATTCTCCTTTTTGTCCAGTTTCAATTATTTCCCACAAACTACATGTATCACCAGGTAGCTTCAAACTGCATTATGCTGCTTGGAATTGCATAATTTTCTTACTATTTTCCCCAGGCTCAACAAAAGCGGTCAGAATTACTGTTTGAAAAATGCAGCGAGACCCTAGTTTGAGAAGGCTTTCAAATCCTCTCTTCTTTTTCAAAAAAGCAGACGACTCCTACGAAGACAGCACAGAGGTGATCAGTGAACTTCTGAAAAGACCTTGTAGTCAAATTATCATTCCCAGGAGGAGAAGGAGTCCCAACTGAAGCAGTGCCAGGAGACTGATAAAGCAAGCCATACTAACTCACAAGAGAGGTTAATCTCTTGTTCTCCAAAACCAAGTAAACGGCAACATTATTAAGGGCTGTTTCTTCTAATAAGTACTCATTGTAATTTCTTTTATTATCTCCAAAAGCATTCCTAAATCATGCTAGCTAAATTGTTGCAGACCTGTTTTGAATCAGGAATCTCTAGCAACTATATCCTGCTATTTTCTCCGTTCTTTTCCTCCAGCAAGTATGAATGCCTCCTGCCTTGACTTTCATCCATCCATTGCAGAGGAAGCTCATTCCAACATTCTCCTTCGACACTGAAAGCATTTCTTTTTCAACTTTGTTTTCAACTTTTGCGTCCGTGATCTCCCCAGCCTGCAGTTGCCTAGAAGACTCTCTCAAGCAATTCTGCAGCCGTGAATAATGGTAAGAGTTGCTTATTTGCAGATAAGATGCAAGCAGAGGCCAGCAGGCTTCTCTTGCCAATACCCGCCTTCCAACTGGGGTACATAAAACTTCTGAGCTATTTCTCCTTCCATTGTATGGTCTTTAGTGTTCAGAATTGCAAACACATAACTTAGTCAACAGATATTTCATTTCCAATAACCTTTGTCAAAAGTTCCTGCTCCTTGACTTTGACTTAGACCAAGAAATGATCACGGAATGCTCTACCCTGTGCCCAAGTATTGAACAACCTTTTGCAAATAAATACCCTGGACAGCTGACCACCTGATTGCCACTCCCTGTCCTCCTGGATGACAAAGCCTCCAAACACCCTGTAATCCTGTGACATCCCAGAGGCAAGCAGACTTTTCATCTGCATTACAGTTTTAGGATTTTTTTCTACTGTTTTGGTTGCTAGAATTAAACAAATAGATCTTAACGTAAGACAGATGTTATTATAAAACCATCAGCTTGCATAGTAAGATATTTTGTTTTGGATCGTCCAAGTCATAGATGTCCAAATTATGAAAGTGCACTACTGTGAGAAGAAAGCCACAGGCTCTGCTCCTCATTACGAGGATTGCATATAGAGCTTCTATTTAAGTGTCAACGGAAAAAATGCAGAAACAGTCCTGGGAACAGGGACTCTAAGCTAGGGATTCTCTCTGTGGCAATGTGCCCTTTTTATTGGGTTCCAACACCAGCACCTCTGGTGTCATTTTGCCTTTGCCCTCTCAGATCTTGCATTCAGAGTTATAGCGTTGTCTTGTTTGAACAGGACAGAAGGGGAACAACTTAAATTTCAGTCTTCCCTGCAGGATGGTGGCTACAACTGGGCACTAAATCCCGATAGCTCTGAGCGCGCTACATTCTGCCTTGTCACTTGCAAAGTTTCCATCACTCTAGAAGAGATGATCTAGTCTTTCTCAATGGCTAAATCTGCACAAATTCTTGCATGTCCTTTCCTACCATCCTTGTACAACTGCTCACACACCATTATCCACCATTGTTGTTTCCTGGGGCAAATTTTGGCCATGAACTTTGTGATTATTTTTATATATTATTTATTCTGTTGTTACCCTGCTGTTACCCTGAGATTTAAGTGCGTAATTTTATGTACCTAATCTTACGTAGGTATGCCCAGATTATTAATAGACATACACTGGAGTGGATAGTTGATGATGAATTACCTCAGAAGAATTAATGCATTTGTAATGACTAAGTCTGCAGGCTCCCCACATTTTTGTTCTGGAGCATAAAATAGTGGGAAGGATCCAGACTGGCTCCTGTGCCTTCATGTTTGTGTTCTGTAGGAGCCAATGCATTTGTGTGTGAGTGTGTGCAGCTCTGTATATAAATGCGTGCCCACAAGGCTAACACCGTTATTCAGGAAAGAAATACTTTCAACAGATCTTTTATAGTTTTCTCTTCTTGGAAAACCAGTAGAAGTCCCTTACTGAAGTCTTCTAGTAATACTGTTTAAAGTGTTAACTGCAAGAAGAACAAATGTTAATTTTTGGATGGTTAACACATCATGAATTGCTGAAAAAAAAAATAGGTACTAGCATTGTGGTGAATAAAATTCAGATTTATTTCTGAACTTCCACCAACTATAAAGTATTTGTACACATGACTAACTTTGGCCCCCTGAAAGCTTTATTAATGGCTAAACTTGCATCTTATTTCTCATGAAGTATTCTGTGACTTCACTACAGAATTTTCTTTAGAGCAAAACTGATAGGATTCCATTTAATATTGACGTCTATGGAAAGAAATAAAAAAATACCATTTAGTGCCTTTTTCTCTGAGTCATCTGATATTTTCTACTGAGCATTTGATCTTTCCTGCCAGCTGTGCTTATTCCTCACATTTCACCATCCCTGCTGTTCTAATCCTCCCCCCATATCCCTGACCTCGCTCAAGAAAATATGGCAACTGCTGTGTGTGTTTTTGTCTTTTTTCTTAATTTGGAAATTTTACAGCTAGGGCCAGTTATTTCTCAATCAACATGCATGAAAAGGTGATGTCACACTGGCCTTCTCACAACATCTTTGCAGGTATTGTGACATTTTAAATAGTTTTTTTAATAGCAATGAGCAAAAATTTAAATGGGAAATTGGACCCTAGCTGGTCTGTCAGTCTCAATGAAATTAAAGCTATTAATATTCCATCAAAAGTGTGAGCATGCTATAATAATTAATCATAATTTCTCTTTGAAATAAAAATCATGCAATGCTTGATATATTAATGGCAATGTGTAATTTTTGTGTGGATTTTACCAGTTGTTGCATATGCCTTCCTATGAAATGTTTCCATCTCACTTAACATGAAAAATATAAACAAGTATTGTTCTCTCATAGTCTTTGGAATTCATTTTTTATAACTAAAAGAATTACAAATATTTATGATACATTTGATTTAAAAGCTACTTTTCATGAAAATTTAAACAAAACTTAAGGCACCTATATTTTTCATAGAAGCTGCAACCACAGATAGTATCTTTCTAGTGCTATTCATAATTTTAATTTTTTAAATTAATTTAATTTAGTTGTCTTTATTCCTCTTCGTTTTCCTTTCACTCTCCCATCCCATTATTTTTATTTTCTCCATTCTTTTATGCCTTATACGTGGTCCCATCTTCAGATGGGAGAGATGGGACAAACATCAGATTAGAGGATCTCAGTTAGAAGCTCACTGGTGGGATCTAGCACAGTATTTAATGGTACCCAAAACAAAGTGCAGAAAAGATCCACTAACTAGCAGGAAAAGAGGAGACAGGAAGATGGTACTTTACTTCAAGGACAATGTTCACAAGAGAAGAATCAGGCCCTCAGATAATAGAAGTTAAAGCTTTCTTCACGCAAAGGATGGAGTATAGGTGTGCATGTGTTATAGAACACTTCATCTGTACAAGAAAACAAAATGTTCCTTAAAGTACTGCTCTTACTACATGTGAAGAAAAAAATGTATAATGGGACTGACTTCATCTTGGGGATATCTGCTAGATATCACAGCATGCAACTGAAACAAAACTATAAAGTTGCTAAAACAGGCTAGGTTGTACTTGCTTAAAGAAAAGTCTGAGTTCAATGCAGAGCAAGTCAGTAGTGATACTACGCTGACAGCATAGGCTCAACTTGAAAATCAGTTGATGCTTAGGTACACACTGATCTTGATGTTTTCTGTAATTTTGTGTATCAGGAATACATTCAATATTTAAAAAGGGTCACATTTTTGAAACTTGAGTTGTTCTTGGAGTACCTGTCTGGGAATGTGAGTCTGCAGCCAGAAATGTTATTGAAAGCTGGGAGCTGCTGAAGAGCATCCTGCAGGCTGCCCACATAACCCAAATGCCACAGATATTAAAAAAGCAGAACTGGGCAATAAACTATTTAGGTTAAATGCCTATTTCAGAACAAAAACAATGTAAAAATAATAGTAAGAAGGATGGACAAGTATTTTTGTAATGTAGGTGACTGATAATGGAAGCAAAACATATCAGTGAAATGAGAATGATCAGTATGATAAAGGGCAACATATAGGCATTTGGAAATACAATACAATTACTCCCTTCAATTCTCCCCACTCCACTCCAAAAAGTAGTTCAAAGAGTTACGTTTCTAGATGAAGTTTTAAAGACTGTTACAGAAAACACTGAGGTATTTAACTCAAGTTTCAGTTCTGTATTTGCAAGGAAAATTGAGGTTTTATTTATCCTGCCTGATGTGGATAGAAAGTTATATCTGTATAATAGAATAGGACGTGAGACTTTCCACTGTATGCAACCATTTCCAGATCAAGCATCTCAGCTAAACTTTTTATCAGTTAATGTTTTGATTTAAAACTGAGGTGGAATTAGCAGGGTTTACACTGAATTATTTGCAAAATAATTGTATTGTTGTACAATTATATTATTATTATTATTGTTATTATTGTTATTATTGTTATTATTGTTATTTTAACCAGCTTTGTCTTCTACCAATATGTCTGATAGAGAATGAATGAGAGAAAGCATATTTATTATTGTTGTTATTATTATTATTATTATTATATCAAAAGGCAGAGCACTGTCTGCAGAAATCACTTCTTGGCTCAACACATATTCTTGCTAACTCTCTGGACAATTATATAAACTCTTTTTTGGTACTGCTTTGTAAACTAGTGGGTGGTAAAAATGTGAACTCTAAATTACTATGACAAACCTACATGGCTTTTCTGACTACAGGGTCAGGATTGAAGAGCTGACATGAGAAAGCAGACAAACAGAAAAAAAAAAAGTCTTGTATAATGAGGCTTTAAAAAATTCTGTTTACTGAAGAATGGGTTTGAGAAAACATCTGATTTCTTTGATGCTCTCTCTCTCTGGAGACCCAAAAGGATAACTGATAGCTGGGAAGAGGAGGAGGTGCTTTTAATGTGGCAAAGACAGAGAACTACTGACTGGAAACTGAATTTAGGGGCAAAAAAGCACCCACCTTGAAAATAGACATAGTTTCCTATGGGCAAGAGTAATTAAAGCTTAGCAGGAAGATGATGAACTCCAGATCATCTGGAGTGCTTGAAGTGGGATTTGATATCTTTCCAAAACATCTATGTACTAAGTGTACAGTTTTTAGGAGAAATTCTACTGCTGGTGTGGGCTGGGGCTCGAAGAGAATAGTTGTACTTCCTGGTTTTAGAACCTGTGCATCTATAAATTCTCCCTTGATTTCCTTTTTACAAGTTCTGGGGACACAGAACTGCCTTGATTATTCCCATCATGCTCAACATATATCTAAAGAACATGTGTGTAAGTTGCTTAGAAGGGTCAAGAAGCTTTTCTGACCCCAATATGATACTGAGCAGATGCATTCTTTCCTATTCTTATAACTATTTTCCCTATAAATACTTGAGAGCCACAAGAAACCTGCCACCCTTAGAGATGGGACACCAGTCAGCTTATGGCAGTAGAGAGAAACCTCTCAGGTGCATCACGTAATCATAGAGTAGTTGGGGTTGGAAAGGACCTTTAAAGGCCATCTAGTCCAACCCGCTGCAAGGAGCAGGGACATCTCCAACTAGATCAGGTTGCTCAGAGTCCTGTCCAATCTGACCTGGAATGTTTCCAGGGATGGGGCACCTACCACCTGTCTGGGCAACCTGTACCAGTGTTTCTCCACCCTCCTTGTCAAAAACGTCTTCCTTAGATCTAGTCTAAATCTACTCTCTTTTAGTTTAAAACCATGCTTTACTCCCATACACAGAAGGAAAATTGCCAGGTTTAGAAACAAAAAGGGATTCTCCCTCACTTCTTGATTCTCAGTCTCTGATCAGACTGGTTGGAAAGATTAATTTCTCCATAAATAAAAGTCCTCAGCTTCTCATTCAGGTAGGTTTCGTCACCTGCTGTGGGTGCCAGGCACTTGTCGTGCAGAGCAGGTGGATGACCTGAGAGCAGGATGTGCGACTGAAGCTGGTGGTCTTGGTATAAGGGTAGCTGGATGAAATCTAACAAACAGCCTAACATTATACAATAATAGACTACACTATAACTGTAGTGATGTATATCATTATACAGAACACAATACATACCCTATAATAATATCACACAGAATCACACAGAATCACTAGCTTGGAAAGGACCTTCAAGATCATCAAGTCCAACCATTAATCCAGCGCCACCATGCCCCCTAAACCATGTCCTGAAGTGCCACATCCACACGTTTTTTGAACACTTCCAGAGATGGCGACTCCACCACCTCCCTGGGCAGCCTGTTCCAATGTCTGACCACCCTCTCAGTGAAGAAATTTTTCCTAATATCCAATCTAAACCTCCCCTGGCGCAACTTGAGGCCATAACAATATAATATAAAACAATATATAATAATATACACAAACTCAATGTAGATTCTTTGTTCCCTCTGGCCTTAAACTATATAAAATCTCCTCAAACTCAGAACTGATTAAAGGAAGTCAAGATTTAATTGACATACTGTGTAACTAGCCTTTGAGTGTGGCTCCTGCATACAGCAATTTACATAAAAACAGGCTAGGGTTTGACAGAAAATAATCACATTCAGATTTTGTTTTTTGCCATTTTAATAATAAGATATGACTCAGATAGCTCTTTATTTTGACATGTGACACAGGAGAAATTATTTTTTAAGTGATATTGAAATACAGGATTGCATTACAAAACAAAACGGCTTTTGCATTCCAGCAGAAAAGATGATTTCTGACCATGCAAAAAGTTGAGCTCAGAGTGAAGACTGATTAAGCAAATTAAAACAGAGATCTCTTTAAACATACTGCAACATATTCACACTGTTTGGGAGACAGATGGAGAGAGTAAACCCACATTCTCAGGCAGGTATGCAATAACATATCGGGGACTCATACCATTTTATGACACGTATCACCGTATTCACATTGAAGATGCTGTAGTGAAGCAGACTGTCAGGATTCCCAATGGACAAATATTTTTCCGAGCTTTCTATCACCTCCATTTTTAACCGCACCTGCTTTCAGTTTAGTATGTAAGCTCCTACCCTGGATGCAGTTCGTTCTACAGACTGACGTAAATCTATTCAATCTATTAATCAATCAAAGCAAGATACAGAGAAAATGTAGAACAGCCAATACCCAAGGCACAATCCATCCTTCTGATGTGTTTATAGGCAGAAAAGAAATCTCAATTAACAACGGAGCAAAATCTTTGTTTAATTTAGCATTGGTTCCTTTCACCGATTTTCAACTGATCATTTTAAGGATAATGACTGGGCAGAGATTATACGTGCCTACCCTACTCAGCACTGTGTTACATATGTAATTACCCTTTTTGACATTGAGGGGATTTTCTTAGCCCCTCTGAGATAATAGCACTGGTTTCCTGAACCTGCTGCAACTACTGTTATTTTACACCTCTTGATTGCTTTTCCCTGTCTGTTGTAACTCAGTGGCCCATGTGTGTTTGGCACCTAAGGAAATCCTACATGCTAGGGACTTGTGAGTAGATTAAAACAACTCAGAAATAGTGTCTTTAGAACAAAGCATTATTTATTCACTTCTTCAGATGTAACAATGATGAAAAGCAAATAATGAAAACAATTAACATCTTTTAATTGTCACTCTAAAATTTATTTTTTTTTCTCTGCCAAGTTCTCCATGACCTTTTGAAGCCCTCACTGGTTGGAAAAAAATCACCTTCTGCCTGTGCTTCCCTGCCAGCTGTCCCATTGACAATTCCTAGACAGTGTATGTCTATTCATTTAACCCTAATCTTAGAGCCTAATTAAGAGCCTGGGGTCCACTACTGTTTGAATTTTAACACAGTTTATAAAAGTGAAGAAACAATCAAAAGAAAAAATCTGAAAAATAAGAACTTTCCATTGTTTTCATTTCCTTCTTGTACTGACCTGCTCAGGCTCTTACTTAACTCTGTGGTAAGTATCCATTATAAATAGGAATGTTTATAATGTTATAAAGTATGCACCTTAATCAGAAATAGCCCCAGATCCTGCCCAGCTTGTCACACGGCCTGATTCCAAAAATTTCTCACTTCCTCCAATCTGGCCCTAAACCCTCTGATTTTCAACAGTGCTGTAATCAAATTGTTACTCACTGGGTCATTCACAAATTATGCAGACATGAAAATTATGCTGATGTTGAATTAGTGTCCAACAGACACAAATCTTGTTCTAGCATGTCTAAAGGAGATAGTTTTAAATTTTTTCCATGTTTAGTTAGTAAGAAGTGTAAAAATAAACTGCATGCATCAAAGAGTTTTCAAACAGCTGAGAGAAAATGGCAAGCCAGTAGTTAGATAGTAATTGTACTCAAGTCATTTAAATAGGATATATGAGATATTTCTTCTACAGTGTGCCTTTGTTGACTTCTGCATCCATCCTCAGCCTTCCTCTCTGAACGAGCTCCTGCACCTATCTCACCTAGTGAGATCCTGTCCCATCATTCCCAGCTGACTCCCATTTACAGCTTTGGGTATCAGACTGGCTCACTCTTTCTCCATACAATCTCTAGTCAGCTCTGAACAAAAATGATCACTAAACTCTAGTGTCATCACATGACTTTTAGGAAAGTGAACTTCCAGCTCTTCAAAGTCAATAGGACCCCCTGGGAAACTGCCCTCAGGGACAAGGGAGCAGAACAGAGCTGGCAGATCTTTAAGGATGCTTCCCACAGAGCACAAGAGCTCTCGATCCCCAGGTGTCAGAAATCAGGAAAGGAAGGCAAGAGGCCAGCATGGCTGAGTGGGGACCTGCTGGTCAAACTAAAGGGCAAGAAGGAAACGCACAGGCAGTGGAAGCAGGGATGGGTGTCCTGGGATGAGTACAGGGGCTCTGCCCAGTTCTGTAGGGATGGGGTCATGAAGGCCAAGGCGTGGCTGGAGCTGGCTAGCAAGGCATGCAAAGCATAATAAGAAGGGCTTCTACAGGTATGTCAGCCAGAAAAGGAAGGTCAAGGGAAGTGTACCCTCCCCGACAAGCAAAACTGACAAACTGGTAACAGTGGATGAGGAGAAGGCTTGCTTTCTTTCACTGTCATTTGCAGAAAACACCAAGCTGAGTGGTGCAGTTGACACTCCTGAGGGACAGGATGCCATCCAGAGGAACATGAACAAGCTCAAGAAGTGGGCCTGTGTGAAACTCATGAGGTTCAACAACGCCAAATGCAGGGTCCTGCACCTGGGTGGGGTCTACCCCTGGTATCAATACAGACTGGGGGATGAAGGGATTGAGAGCAGCCCTGCCCAGAAGGACTTGGGGGTACCGGTGGATGAAAAGCTGGACACGAGACGCCAGTGTACACTCCTAGCCCAGAAGACCAACTGCATCCTGGGCTGCATCCAAGGAAGTGTAGCCAGCAGGTTGAGGGAGGGGATTCTGCCCCTCTACTCCGCTCTGGTGAGACCCCATCTGGAGTCCTGTGTCCAGCTCTGGAGCTATCAGCACAGGAAAGACATGGACCTGTTGGGGCAGGTCCAGAGGAGGGCCCCAAAAACGGTCAGAGGGAGGACAGACTGAAAGAGTTGGGGTTGTTCAGCCCAGAGAAGTGAAGGCTCCGGGCAGACTTATTGCAGCCTTCCAGTACTTAATGGGGGCATATAAGGAAGATCTGGGCAAACTTTCTAGCAGGGCCTTTTGTGATAGGACAAGGTGTAACAGTTTATAACTAAACCAGCGTAAATTTAGACTTGCTAGAAGGAAGCAATTTTTGACAATGAGGGTGGTGAACCACTGACACAGGTTGCCCAGAGAGGTGGTAGATGCCCCATCCCTGGAAACACTCCGGGTCAGGTTGGACGGGGCTCTGACCAACCTGATCTAGTTGAAGATGTCCCTGCTCCTTGCAGGGGGGTTGGACTAGATGACCTTTAAAGTTCCCTTCCAACCCAAAGATTCTACGATTTGATGATTCTATGTTTCTACAACTCTTCAGAAATATTAAGTTTCATATAGACTTTCTTTTAAAAAATGACTTATGTACCTATGAGACTCTTTGTTTCTACCTAAGTCACCAACAGTTTCTCTTAGTAGTCAATGGACTATAGGTAGCTCCAGAAAATTATTCCTTCTTATCAAAAACCTTTTACAGTTTCACGCCTATTTTATCTGGAGGTATGTCTCTGATCTTGATGTTTCCAAAGTAAAGCTTCTAATCCTTGCAGCGAGGCAGGATATAAGATGCATCCTAATTCTCAGAATTTTATACATGTTAATGTAAGAGGGCTGACGGCTGGGGATGAACTTTGAGGTACCACTCCCACACAAGAAGTCTCTTCACCTGCTTAATGGCTACAGATTTTGATACAGGGTCTAAATATTGCACTACCCATGCCGCTTGATAGGTCTCACCCAGAGGAATCTGTTTTGTTGGGACAGGAATATGCTGAAATGAAATAATCTAATATCAAGATGCAAATTTCCATCTTCAAAATTTGATACATAAGCCAGGTTTGACAGACAAATTTCACATACGAAATCCTTAAGAAAATTGCTACAGACACACCTATCCAGGGAAAATTTCTTATTAAGAACTTTAAGCCCTGTCACTTACATCATACAAGTGATAGATTTTTATAGGAATATCAAGTGTCACTAACATGATTTTATCTATAAACTTTCTCATTGAACATTAAATCAGTTTTTTTGACAAATCTATTTTTATCAAGTCATAAAAATATTAAAGCGGTGGTTAGATTCCTTCCTCTGTGTTTTTTTGTAAGTTGCAGTCTTTCCCAATTATTCAGTGAAGAACTGGTGTCAGGTTGGTCACTGCATAATTGCCACACAGTCACACTGGTACTGCAAGTTCTTCTTTCACTGGCTACATTTCTATTCTACCGCTTGTTGTTCCAACCCAATTAACTTTTGACTCATTTGCCAACTCCAGCTGTACCTGACAGATGTCCAGTACAAATGCTTGTATAAGGTGAAGCCTCAACCAAAAAAACTCATAAACGAATGAAGTTGTAAATCATAGAATCATAGAATCTTTGGGTTGGAAGGGACCTTTAAAAGGTCATCTAGGCCAACCCCCCCGCAAGGAGCAGGGACATCTTCAACAGCTTGATCTATCAGGCTGCTCAGAGCCCCGTCCAACCTGACCTGGAATGTTTCCAGGGATGGGGCATCTACCACCTTTCCAGGCACCCTGTGCCAGTGTTTCACCACCCTCATTGTCAAAAAATTATTCCTTATATTAGTCTAAATATGCCCTCTTTTAGTTTAAAACCATTACACCTTGTCTAAAACCCATACAAGTTTCAGTCAGAGAACACAGTGCCTATCTGACTCCCCAAAATCCCAAACATGAGACACCAAGTCATCTGAAATCAGCCTTCACTAGCTCTGCTGCTCACAGGACTGCTCTCAGACCAGCACACTACAACTCCTTCTTCAGTTCACTGACTTTTTACTAAACAAGTTTACTGAAAATTAACATTACTGTACTAGTAACTGCATAATTTCAGTAAGATAAACTACATCAGCCTATTTTTTTCCAGCTACACAACTGATATTTATGGAAACATTCTGCTTTTTCTGCATCATTAATGTTATTGATAAAGTTACCATCTCCAGGGATTGAAGTCTATATATTTTTTCAGATTCCTTTTATTTTGAATGTTCCTTGAACACATTTGTATTATTATTGCATTGCTGGCCACATATTTCCTTCACAACTATTGAATTAAATATGGAATGTTTATTTCATAAATTTAATTGCTATTAATCTGTCTTCTGCATCTTTTCGTGGTTTTTATACAGTGATTGTTTATAACTTCTTGCCATCCCTTCATCACTGAAGCTGAAGCAAAAACATATTAAACTAAAGTTATTGTTTTTCTGTAGAAAGCTGTTCTCATAGTCAAACAACAATTTTTTCTTTTCAACTCGGTATTTGAACTTACTTTTTCTTTTAAAAATCTCTCATGCCAGTTAAGTTTTGTCACATTATTCCTTGCCATTAGGACATTTTAAACCTTTCAAAACATCAGGAATATATACAAATATATATCCTTTACTTACTGAAACCTTCTCACATTTGCACATACTGAATGTATTCAGGCAGTTGTCACTGGTCTCGTAGAAGTATGTTCTGTGGATGAATATATCTTTATCCTTTACACAAATAATTTCCGAACAGGTTTATGTCATATGGCACAGCACAGAGAAAATGAGACATCCATTTTTGAAGACCTCCATGGATGGAGATCAAAACTCTCATCAGCCGCAGCAAAAGTTGTCAAAGGGTTAAGAGAGAACACTTCATTGATTAATAATTCTCTCTTTGGTTATAGGAGAAAGAATACTAAGAATAGCTGGGCTGTTTTTATAATTTTGTGTATTCTGAGGGGAAAAGTTTATTGCGTGATTCAAAAAATATGTTTTGCTCATGTTTAAAAATTATATCAAAAAGTGAACAGTGACATGAACAGTATTTAATTTAAAGTTATTCAGGGCAATAAAATCTAAAGGTTATTGCAAAGAATTGCTGAAAGATCTCATTATACTCAATTATTAGAAAAAAAACTGGCAGAAAAAACAGTGTTGATAATGTAAAATAATGCATATGAAAGTAGTTAAACTTAAGTATTGATAAACATTAAAATAGCAAAAGTAAATAGCTCTAAATTAGTTATTAACATTCAAGAAAGATGCCCTGGATTTTTTACAAATGGCATTCTGGAAACATCAAATCAATGCAAGTGGAAGAATGGTATGCAGTACTAGGAAAAACCCTGACCCTAAACCAGAAAATACCACAAGAACCATTTCAGAAGGGTGCTGCTTCTTGACTACTGAGATGAAGCTATTGTGTGCCACCATGGCCATCCCACCTCCCCCCCCCCCGCAAAAGGGTAAGTGAAGGAAGACACAGAAAGACATGGAGAAGATAGTCAGAGGTATGTCACAAAGATAATCAGAGGTACCTCCATTTCTGCACACGGAAAGATGAGGAGCTTCAAAAAGAAACAAATCCAGAGCAATGCAAGAGTGATGAACGATGCAAGATCACCCATTGCTTTCAACCATGCATGAAGATGAGGGCACTCAAAGCATTAAGCAGCTGCTTTAAAAGGAACAAGGGGACATGGGCTTTTGGGTTTTTGTTTTTGTCTTTACACATGGTGCATAATGAAGCTGTCGAACCCATTGCAAGCTGATGTTTTTCTGAGGCCAAAACCTTAACTGAGGTTGAGAAAAACACTTGACAAGCTCAGGGAAAAGACGACACATCTACCACAGGCTATAAGGCAAGATGGTCTGGATACAGCCTTGAATGGATTCAATTTTTGACTGCTGGTACCTGAAAGAACACAGGTAAGATTACAGAAGAGAGGAAAGATTACTCTGTATTTGTGCTTTTACTTTTATGCTTTCCTAAGCAAGCATAACTTGGCATTCTCAGAATTGGCTACACTGACATTTGCTACATTAAAAAAAGATAAAGTTTAAAAATGCCACCAAAATCTTGTCTGTCCCATTTTTTTAAAACAAAGAAACAAAAGCCCCAACCAAAACCAAAGCCCCAACACACTGACTGGGTATTATTTGCAGTATGCTTTTCAATTTGAACCAAAAATGGGAAAAGAAATGTGTTATCTGACTCTATCTCCACAAATGAATTAAACCTCAAAAATCCTATTGTCATTTTTCTGAAATAATTGAAACAGAGATAAAGTAACCTGGCTAAGCCACAAACCAATTCCTTGAAAGAACCAAAATAAATAACTCTCAGTTCCTTGCTTCTAGTTTTGTATTTATAACCCCAGTCTTGCCCTTTTTTTCCTCATATTGATGGCTGAAAAAAAGCAGACTAGTATATATGATGGAAACACATAACTTCTTGCATATCTTTTTTCTTTGCAATTATCAAATTGCAAATTGCTGAACATGAGCCGGCAGTGTGCCCAGGTGGCCAAGAAGGCCAACAGCGTCCTGGCCTGTATCAGGAATAGTATGGCCAGCAGGAGTAGGGAAGTGATTGTGCCCCTGGACTTGGCACTGGTGAGGCCGCACCTTGAATCCTGTGTTCAGTTTTGGGCCCCTCACTACAAGAAGGATGTGCTGGAACGTGTCCAGAGAAGGGCAACAAAGCTGGTGCGGGGTCTGGAGCACAAGTCTTCTGAGGAGCGGCTGAGGG
>NW_010527014.1:88909-102452 GCF_000687285.1 Phaethon lepturus
CCCAAGTAACTAGTGATAGGATGAGAGGAAATGGCCTCAAGTTGCACCAGGGGAGGTTTAGGTTGGATATTAGGAAAAATTTCTTTACCGAGAGGGTGATCAAGCATTGGAACAGGCTGCCCAGGGATGTAGTGGAGTCACCATCACCGGAAGTGTTCAAAAAACGTGTGGATGTGGCGCTTCAGGACATGGTTTAGGGGACATAGTGGTGCTGGATTAATGGTTGGACTTGATGATCTTGAAGGTCCTTTCCAATCTTAGTGATTCGGTGATTATGAAGTAATTTTTTGCAAGAAAAACAATTATTTTAGACACACTTTTCATGCCTTCTCTTACATAGAACTACATGGAAATTTATTTTCAGACCATGAAGTTGCAGCCTCTTCACTGGGTCAAATAACCAACCTTTATTGATGAGATTGGCCAAATTTGTACTCACACACACAGCTCTTAAATGAAATGCCAGATGTGTAGGAGGACCTGGTGGTCCCTGCAAAGGGGTTTGTACAGTTTAAATGCAATAACATAGCCAACTTCTTGCTACATGTTAGAGACCTGCAGTTAAGAAACTGGGAGCAATACTGTAGGATTTAAATTTCTCTACATTAATTTTATCACCTACACCCAAATCATTGCTTCTGATCTGTCACTAGTGAAAAACGTACGCCCTAACAAGAGGAAGCAGCAAGACAAGCCTTTAAAAGTGCTGATGCATATAGACTCACCAAGCAAGTTGTAAATATTTCTTTAAACCACAGCCACTTCTCAATAGTATGCTCAGATTAATTGTCAGTGTAAAACCCCCGATCAGGTTAATGTCTCTGGTTAATCTTGAAGGCAAAAATAAAGGCTGGATCTGGCAATAAGGCTGTGCCTCTTCTATTGATTCTTTTGTGTGTCAGAGAGAGATCACCAAGGGATTGTTTTCACAGACTAAATACATCTCTGGCATATCTAAAAAGGTCTGAGTCCACTCAAAGCATGAGCATCAACATGGGGCTGTGAAGTAGCTATAGCACCTTGAAGCAGCTGGGGAGCTAAGCCTAGGCAAAAGATACTTGTTGGTCTGGCATGCCAACAGACAACCCACTCATCATCACACAAATTTAAAGACAGTTGAGGAAGTATGTGCTCTTTGTGTTGCTATCCATTTTATAGCTTCACAGCAGAAAGAACCAGGAGTGTATATTGCATATCAGTAAGTACATAAAAATTCAGCCAGTTGAGAAACACTGGAGTTTAATTTTCAATTTAAAAGGCCATTTTAGTGTATGTCTCCACCCCCAAACCTCCACTTTAAGAGATAGTTCTAGCATTATTTTCACCAAACTTAAAATGAGTGATTTAAACTACACAAGTGCTGCTGCTCAGTTGGCCAACATCGTGGTTTAGAAAGACTTCACAGTCTGTAAAAAGTCAAGAACCACTGTCCACAAGTTATGACAACTCTCTTGAGTACATCCGTGTTTAAACTTATTTATAATAATTTGATTTGGTAAGTAACATTTAGAAAAAAGCTGTGAAGAGGTGAAGCGCTATGACATTTTAGGCCTTGACAGAAACTCTGAATTTCTTTTCCTTGATTATCAAAACTTGTATGTGAAATTGCTTGAGATGTTGCACACTGGGAAGAACAGAACCCAGCACAACTGAAGCAGCTGCTCAAATAATTTTCTTATCAGAGTTTTAAAATAATTACTGCAGTAATTATTTATTACCACAAGTACCTTTGCAGAATTTGCAAGTATAAATTATTCACTTTGACGGGTATAAAAGATGTCTATTCCTAGAAATGGAGCTGCACCGCTGCTCAACATCATAGTTAGGGAAATATTTCGCCTGTTGAGGTATCTTTGAAAGAGAACAAAAAGACTGAAAAATCCCTCAATAATATACTTTATTTGGAAACAAAAGTAAGATTACAAAACCATGGAGTGTGAAATGGTATGTAAATAGAGACTTCATATTATACTGTAGCACAGAAAAAAATCAGATGACTAATAAAAAATGTGCAAAATAAATATCATATACCTATATATACTTGTTAAAAAACAGTCAAAACTTTGTTTTCACAAAAAATTGTTACTGTGTGCTGTATATACTACAATATAGCCAGGACAACATGGCATAACAGGTCATTAATAACTTTGGTCTGTAGTATATATACTACTTACTATATATACCGCAAACATGTTTGTAGCATAACAATTTCTTTTGAAACATTGGCTAGAGAAATACCTTCAAGGCATTAAACTCTAAGATTATTTACTTGTTCTCACTGAAACAAACTGGTATCAAAGCTCGTTTTTAATTCCTCCCAAATCTGAATTTTTTCATACCAACTTCTGGTATGAATAACTTCCAGTATGAAATTAGTAACTTTTTTTTCACTGAAAGGCTCTTTTTACTGAATAATTTTCTATCTTTAGTTAGGAAGACTGAAGAGCTGATGCTGGATGCTGGATCAGTGAGAAAGCTTATTCTTCTTAAATTATTAGTAAGAAAATTATTTTACTCAGTGGTATGAAGCAAGGTGAGGTAAAAGGATTGAAGTTAGCTATTCAATAAGAGATTTAGCCATCCTCAAGAAAGCCTGGGAGACCCTGTAGCTTGAATTCAAAGCAACAACATAAAAACCTGTATTCACTTGCTGCCTCATTGCACTAATCCGTCATAAAGGAATCTGATCTCATCTGATTAACACCTTCAGAAAATACTGAGATATACAGTAGGATCATCATGAGAGATCACCCATCAACTGCATTGCATTAAATGACCATGTGTTTACTCCCAGCACTTGCGTGTTGCCAATATGCCTCAATTTAAAGCAGATAGAAGTGAACAGGAAAATGTATGCAAGTAATTTTGAACGGTAGCTCTTATAATGGTAATTGGTTCCATTTCTGATCATTTGACCACACAGTTGTGAACAACCTTTTTAAAGCAGTCATGTCACCACAGCTGCAACCTGTCCTCTACATAATAGCTCCCTATTACAGAGCGCTCACACTTAAAATGAATGATCAGTATCTTCTTCACTTGTCCCAAGGGATGCCAACCATGTCAAATAAAAATGCTCTGCTTACAGGGATAAAAATGGTTGTCAGAAAAAAGATTTTGCATGTGTTAGGAAGCACAGAACTCCTAAAGACCGTATAGCCCTTACTGTATGGAAATGATAGCTTGTTCAGAAAATATATTTGTACGTTTGGATATAAATCAGAATGATATGGTCATATCTGATAAGAATGATGTAGCATTTCATTGCTTATTAATGGTGAAGAAAGTTTCACAGCATTTACTAGCTATGAACCTTTTAAAATCAGCAGAGGTTGAAAAGCTTCTGAGTTACTTCCCCCTCACATGGGCCATTTTAAACGTCTCCCCTTCTAGTTCATTGACCCTGCATCCCATCCTGAGGCACTGAGACAAAGCATCAGCATTAGGTTCCTCACCAGACCTAGGTCCCTGGCCATTTGGGTCACAAGTACTTGGCAGTCAGATATCTATGGATGTTATTGAACCTGTGTTGGCCACAGAGGCGAATCTGCAAAGCACGTGTCCCTCCTCCTAAGCATCCCTACTGTTTATATTTTCCACACAGGTGATACTGGGTAACTTATATAATATTAACATCAGCTCCAAATTTTATTTTTACCTTAAACACGAGATTTGGAGGAGGAGGTTTTGGTTGTTATTTTTACTAGGTTGCCAAAAAAAAAAAAAAAAAGGAGCAGGCAATTGTGTTTCAAAACACTGAGGTATTAATCCCATTTACTTAAGCATGGGTCTTTTTATCTGTCTTCTTTCTATTATATTCAAATTTTCATATTAAGAGTAAACACCAAAATGAAATGGAGCATAATCTCTAGCTAGTAATTTCATATAAGACCCCCCCAAAAGCCAAAGTTCTGCATAAAAAACACAAAAGAACTAACGAAGTCAATTGCAAAAATAAATCTTATCCACCAGTTAGCAACGCCCCAACAGCAGCTCCCACACAGACCTCAAACAATTTGCAAAATGGAAGCAGCAGGCAGTAAATGAAGCATCTGGGTCAGCTGGTGAACTACCAAAGGCTGCAGACATTGGGGGTTCAATCATTCACTGAAATGCCTGTTGGAGGGGTCCCAACGCACTACCTGAGGCCGAGCTGCCTGCAGCTTTGAAACGTGTTAACCTGTGGAACAGCCAGCGTAAATAGCGGTAGTTGGTTTCCACCTCCGACTTAGAGGTGAAGTCTTCACTAGTAAAAATTTTGGTGCTATTCTTGGGCAAGGTAGAAGGTGAAAATGAAGTAATTACATTTAAATCAAAAATATTTGTTCATTAAAATTTTGCTTCAGTTAATTAATGTTCAATTTTTTTTTCAGCCGTATTCTGCATTTTTCTCTTTTTCTATTATTTCATTTTCTAGGCATTTATTTTAAAATAAATAAAATTAATAAAATTAAAAAATTAATAAAATTAAAGTCTCATTAAAACTTATGGGTAAAGTATAAAAATGTCCTTCCATCTTACTGACACAAACAAACATTGTAATTTCTGAGGGCAATATTTCACTTAAACTTCACAAAATTCATAAGCAATGTGAAAACTCATTTGAATAGTTTATTACATCCTTGATAAAACTCTTAGGTTCTACTGCTTTCATCCCTGTCATGCAACGCCAGTATTCACTGCTGTAATAAATTAGGCCTTATAAACAACAAAACATCATAAAATATTTTCAAGAGATGCTGTAAATAGGAAACAAAAAGGAAATTATCTAGTGCAAGCTTTCTGAGTGTAAACCCCTTGACACATGTTGAAACCAGCCAGTTAATAATTGCTTTGTAAATTGTTGTAAATCTGAAATGAAGCAGAGAGGATAAAACTAACAAACAAGTCGTAAAGTACAATTGTTACTTGTTTGGAGTGATTATTGCCGCTGCCAACCAAGTTCAAAATCTTGTAACAAAGAACCTGTTTTCATACTTCCTCCAGAGTAGCTATGAAACTTGTGCTGGAAAATACGTATAATCCTTATCAATAAATAATGTGTGACACAAAATATATGCTTGTGCAGCTGTTGAATATTTAAAATAGTAACATGCCACAAATTTTAACACTGCTCTCTTCACGCACCGCTCTCTCTCCCTCTTCACCCAGAACAGGTTTTCTCAGGCTGGACAGAATATGCAACGGATGTTAAAAATTCGGGGGGCATAGGAAGAGGTACCACCATCACTGCTTCATGCTGTAACACAGTAGCTCCTTCCCAGAATGAAGAGGACATACAAAGCCAACTTTAAACAGGAATCTTTTATCGAAATAAATCAAAGTTCGGCCAAGTCATGAACAACTGGAAATAGGGTTATCCAAAGGACAGACCCTGGCAACATTTGTAACTGTCCCTGTTACCATTTTTAGCTATAACACTCCTGATTTTTCAAGAACATGTAACTTAACTGTAAATTTTTGTTCAGCGTTACAGCTTGGCAGTTCCTCACCATTAACTCGCAGCCAAAATGTCATTCCACGTTATGCTGCCAGCATTACAACACTGACCTAATTTGTCATTGAACATTGTGTGTTCAACTCAGTCTCAGAAATCATGAAAAAAATGCTTTCTTGTCTCATGGTTATCTCCCAGCATTTAAAATAGTATTTTATTATCTGTGTTTCCAAACTGAAAGTATAGTAAGGGGATGGAAAGGGAGAATCAGAAAGATAGTCAACTTGTTTAAGATGTAGCTTATTTAAGGGCACTCGCTTGGTGCCAGTAAACTTTGTTATTGAAAACTAATATCCATCTGTTTTAATCATTTTTAGTTACTTATTTTGTATTCTTAAAAATAACTCGTTGCCCTAAAAAATTTGAACATTTTAAATACTGTACTTAAATATTGTACATGTAATGTATTCTTCTTTCCTTCTGCCGAGAAGCCTCAACCAAATAAAACATTCAAGTTCTACCATGCAAATATGGATATGTCTCATCTGAACATCTCTTATCTTGGCTTCATATTACTCATAATAAAAAGGCATTAATTGAATCCTTCCGTTATTATTGAGAGATATGAAGTTATTTTACTTCGTTTTTTAATCATAAATAGAAACAATTTTTTTCAAGGAATGCGCGTTCTGCACATTTTTAGAGTTCTAAATAGTCTCAGGATAGACCTCAGATGATAACTCATGTAACTCTACTACTACACAGAGCAACCTTTACTTAGTATTTAGCATGCATATGTTTAAATTCTAGGGCAAATTTTAAGTATGAAAATATCATGGAATATGGTATAAATGTGAAGAAAATCAATGCCAGAGAGTTTGATGGAAAATCAATTGACAAAAAGGTAAATATTTCAGAAAGTGATATATTTCATATAAATCGAACTGAAAAGGTTCACAGCTTTAGAATATGCTCCTGCAGTCTCCTAGCTGATGGAGGATTGCTAAATTGTGGTCTGAGTCATGATGAGCTGTCTGAACAGAAATATCTGAGGAATGTTTTCCTCATGATGTTTGCTCCACAAGAAATTCATTAACTTCATTAGCAAGGTATTTAGATAAATCATTACATACACAAAAATGTTTTTACAGACTTAAATATTCAAAAATCTTGAGACTGTACTCACATACTAATGACTAATGTCTGCAACCAGAAAAAAATGTAATCCATCCTACCCTCCAAAAACCAAGAAAGGAAAGCGAAAAACAATGACAAATGGAAATAATAAAACATCTAGAAAATATATAAAGGGACCAACTGTGACAATTAATGGTCTATTTGGCATCTCCCTGAGATGAAAGAATGAAAGATGAATGTTTAGCAAACTTTTATTTTTAATTTCTTGAGCTAAAGGTGCTTAAATAAGGCACGGATTCAGTGCAGCAAAACCATAACCAGTCACAGAATAAAGCTATCAGTCACTTACAGGAACGAGGAATTTTTTTATTTCTTCCAAGGCATGACTCATACGAGAATACGCCTCCCCAGGTGGAGCAAACACTTCAATTAATACGTGAAGCTCATCACTCAAGTGCGCGTATTTGGCTTCTCCACTTTTCCTTAGTTCTTCCTCCTATGAAAAAAGAGTTGGGTTTTTTTTTTAGAACTGGGAATCTACTAATTTTGCACTGATTTAGCATTTACAGAGAACATGACAAAAGGACATAATATAAGCAGACTTCTAAACCCCTTGAGAAATAAAAGTCTACTACAAGCCACTTAAAGAGTTAAGAATCAGTTTTGAGTGTTTGAATGATAAAACCAGCATAATCATAATCTACAACAGAGTTTAATCAGCACAGTGAAAAATTGCTAAATACTTCAGAGCAGAGCACTGAAATATTAAATCCATAATGCAAAAGTTGCATTAATCTGTCTGATTCATAGCTGTTCACAAAAAACCCCAAAATAAAGATCCACTTAACCATTCTGGAGCAATTTTACAAATGCTATCATTCATTAAAGTCTTTAACTTATTTGATGGTTATCTGTAGGCTGCACATTTTAGTGTCACCAAAGGGAAGTATGCCCTAGTCATTCTGAGTCATGAGGTCTGAGTTTCAGTCCCAGTTCTGAAATACGGCACCTATGCAATCTAGTGTACACTGGTTAAAATGGTGATTCACCTCACCTACGTTTATCTTGACAATCTTTGGGTCCCAGTTTTCCATCTATAAAATAAGCCTAATAATCCTACTTTACATTAGAGTAATGTTCTGAAATGTCAGTCCACTTTCTTACATAATGGTTTTAAGATTTTGAACGTAAATTGCAATACACATTCATGGTAGTTACCTCTGCATAAAAAGGAAAAATATAAAATAAAGATCATGTTAATGGCATTGGCTATGACATTATGACAAGTAATGAAAAATTTATGTCATCACTACACAAGACAGTAGTAAGTAATGCTGAAGAAATGATGAGTTGGAAACTCAGTCTTCAAAAATATTTGGAGAAATGTAATTGTGAAGAAAATATGTATGTATATCCTCATTTTATTGATGAAAAACATAATCACAGGAAAAGAGGTAATTTACTTAAAATTTGCTATGAATTTATAGCTTCTTTACTATTCCCAGTACATTCCCAGTACTTCCCAGTACTGTTTAATATCTTCATAAATGACATAGTGGGATTGAGTGCACCCTCAGCAAGTTTGCAGACAACACCAAGCTCAGCGGTGCAGTTGAAACACCTGAGGGATGGGATGCCATCCAGAGGGACATGAACAAGCTCCAGGCATGGGCCCATCTGAACCTCATGAGGTTCAACACGGCCAAGTGCCAAGTGCAGGGTCCTGCACCTGGGTGGGGTCAACCTCTGGTATCAATACAGGCTGGGGGATGAAGGGATCGAAAGCAGCCCTGCTGAGAAGGACTTGGGGGTGCTGGTGGATGAAAAGCTGGACATGAGCTGGCCATGTGCACTCACAGCCCAGAAGGCCAACAGTCTCCTGGCCTGCATAACAAGCAGCGTGGCCAGCAGGTTGAGGGAGGGGATTCAGCCCCTCTACTCTGCTCTGGTGAGACCCCACCTGGAGTCCTGTGTCCAGCTCTGGAGCCCTCAGCACAGGAAAGACATGGACCTGTTGGAGAGGGTCCAGAGGAGGCCACAAAAATGATCAGAGGGATGGAACACCTCTCCTATGGGGACAGGCTGAGAGAGTTGAGGTTGTTCAGCCTGGAGAAGAGAAGGCTCCAGGGAGACCTTATGGCAGCCTTTCAGGTCTTAAAGGGGACTGAGAAGAAAGATGGGGATGGACTTTTTAGCAGGGCCTGTTGCAATAGGACAAGGGGTAATGGTTTTAAACTAAAAGAGGGTAGATTTAAACTGGATCTGAGGAAGAAATTTTTCACAATGTGTCTGGTGAAGCACTGGCACAGGTTGTCCAGAGAGGTGGTAGATGTCCCATTCCTGGAAACATTCCAGATCAGGTTGGATGGGGCTGTGAGCAGCCTGAACTAGTTGAAGATGTCCCTGCTCATTGCAGGGGGATTGGACTAGATGACCTTAAAAGATCCCTTCAAGCCCAAAGATTCCATGATTCTATGATTTTCTATACTAAAATAATACTTCATGAACTTTTAGATCTCTAAGATATAAAAATTGTAACAATAGATTGCTGTTGTTATTTACTTGGCTTATTTAGCTTATTTAATTATGCATTAGCTTCACTTATTTTAGCCTTGTCTAGTCTAAACCACTGCTTGACACCAAAAATATTTGCACGATGCTATGTTTCAAATAATACGCTACTACAGCATACAATTCTTTTTATTTACAGTAGAAAATCCAGCCCCAAGAACTTTCTGATTTTTCACAGAATACACAATGGTTACATCCTTTAGCTCCAGAGCCTTAGACCTAACTCCATGGTAAGTCAACGTTTTGCAGATGATGACAAAGTCATCACTCACTAAATGTAGCCCATGATTTTATTTTAATAAGTTGGAAATACATATAATTGTTTTCAACAGAAAAGTAAAAATGAAGATAAGCAGCACAGATGGTAGAAGCTTTTTATCTTACTTTACAGTTAAAATATCTTTGGCATTTTAGTTTATCACTGAGATCTCATCGAAATGTCCATAAGAACCAGACCATAATATAACAGTCTATTATGAGATCTTACAGTACTTTTCAGTCTTCTGGAAAAAAAAAAAAAAGATTACAGCTTTTGGAATAATTTGATATGAGGTATTTCAACAGAATTAAATTTTAATAGTTATAAAGTGACATCCCAGTAATTGTTGAAAGTTTCTTTCATATTGCTTTAAGATTCTGAAAAGAAACACCAACCCCCCCCCAAACTTGTCTTTCAGAAGAAGACTACCAACAAACTTTGTAAAAAACATAAATTAGATTTTTTTTCAAATTTAGAAAAAGGCAAAAATAATATTTGACTTATCATTTTGATGAGGATTTTGCACAGATAAGACATGATTTTATAACGCAGACCTGTCTTACAGAAAGTTAGGTATATGCTTGCATGGTTTTAACAATGGCAACAATATTTCTCTTGTATTTTCTCAAGAAATTCAGGAATTTTTTAAACACATCATTTTATAACTTTCTTCCTAGGTTCAGCACATGCTTTCTGTCACTACTCAGCAGTCATTTTTACAGCTGTTAGAAACAGCAGGCTAGGGCCATGAGATCCTCAACATCTCTTTCTGAAGATACCTAATGATGGGGTTTTTTTTGGTGGAATGCATGAGGTTAGAGACTGATTTTTCACACAGTACTTCTTCCTCCAACAGGGTAAAACAGCAGAAAATGCTTCTTTTATTGCAAATGTGTGTGTTGACAGGGAGAAACTTAAATCACTTCAGGAAAAATATGGATGACTAGAAACTCATAGACCATGGGAACACTGTACCGAGCTTTGCTTCCCAAAGCCAGTGAACATGACTGAGTATTTTAGGACTGAATGCAGCTTTCCATTCGGTCGTACGTCAGGTATCAGGCATCTAACAAGTAAACCAACAGACATAACACACGCTGTTGAGGAGACACTGGGCTACGTGGGCATTTACACCTACTGGCAGGTAATAGAGCTTTGCAAGCGCAATATGGCTGAATGGGCTCGCCCAGGAGCACGTGTCGTGGTTTAGCCCCAGCCAGCAACCAAGCTCCACGCAGCTGCTCGTTCACTCCCCCACAGTGGAACAGGGGAGAAAATCAGAAGACTAAAAGTGAGAAAACCGGTGGATTGAGATAAGGACAGTTTAACAGGTAAAGCAAAAGCTGCACACGCAAGCAAAGCAACACAAGGAATCCATTCCCCACTCCCCATGGGCAGGCAGGTGTTCAGCCATCTCCAGGGAAGCAGGGCTCCATCACGCGTAAGGGTTACTTGGGAAGACAGACGCCATCACTCCGAATGTCCCCCACTTCCTCCTTCCCCCAGCTTTATATACTGAGCATGACGTGATATGGTATGGAATACCCCTTTGGCCAGCCTGGGTCAGCTGTCCCGGCTGTGTCCCCTCCCAGCTCCCCGTGCACCCCCAGCCTGCTCGCTGCAGCCCAGCACGAGGAGCTGGACTGTCCTTGACTGCTCAGCAACAGCTGAAAACATCAGCACGTTATCAATATTATTTTCATCCCAAATCCAAAACACAGCCTCACACTAGCTTCCCAGCTGAAACCAGAACAACATGAAGTTGGACAACACCTTTGTAAATCTTCATTAGCAAGCAGCACAGCTGAACTGCACAGTAAAATGGTCAGTTCTGTGGACCGAACATCCACACTAATTATAATTAACATGACAAGCACTACTTCTTCTCCAGCACTTCAGTGGGTTTTGCTTCCTGCTAGTTGTAGCCTGGTTGCACAAACTGAGTTCCCAGTAGAAGTCAGAGAGCCTCCTGGAGCCCAACTTTGGTTTAGTTTTGTACAAGAGTCCAGTTCATGCCCCGTGACCTCTGCTTACTATAAGTAATAGCCTAGTCATTGGGAATGATCAGGAGGGTCTCTAAACCATGCTTCTGACTGAAACTAAACCACCAATGAATAAATATCCCATGTAGTACAGATAAGGACCTCGAAGGTAGGAGGGCTCTGCAGAGGGATCTGGGCAGGCTGGATCGATGGGCAGAGGTCAGTTGTATGAGGTTTAATAAGGTTAAGTTCCTGGTCCTGCACTTTGGTCACAAGAACACCACGCAACACCACACTTGGGGAGGAGTGGCTGGAGAGTTGCCCGGAGCAAGAGGACCTGGGGGTGCTGGTTGACATCCGGCTGAACATGAGCCAGCAGTGTGCCCAGGTGGCCAGGAAGGCCAACAGCATCCTGGCCTGTATCAGAAACAGTGTGACCAGCAGCAGTAGGGAAGTGATCATGACCCTGGACTTGGCACTGGTGAGACTGCATCTTGAATCCTGTGTTCAGTTTTGGGCCCCTCACTACAAGAAGGATATTGAGGTGCTGGAGTGTGTCCAGAGAAGGGCAACGAAGCTGGTGAGGGGGCTGGAGCACAAGTCTTCTGAGGAGCGGCTGAGGGCACTGGGGTTGTTTAGTCTGGAGAAGAGGAGGCTGAGGGGAGACCTTCTCGCTCTCTACAACTACCTGAAAGGGGGTTGTGGTGAGGTGGGTGTTGGTCTCTTCTCCCAAGTAACCAGCGATAGGATGAGAGGAAATGGCCTCAAGTTGCGCCAGGGGAGGTTTAGACTAGGTATTAGGAAAAATTTCTTTACTGATCAAACATTGGAACAGACTGCCCAGGGATGTGGTGGAGTCACCATCACTGAAGTGTTCAAAAAACATGTGATCTTAAAACTTGATGACAGTCTTGCAAGGCTCTGCAAACCTAAAGGTCCAATTACCTGTTGGACTTTGGCTGTTTCTCATATAATTCTGCCTTAAGCACCTGTGAGGTCCAGCCATTCCTCATGGTGCTGTCTGTAACTTTTGTCAGATTCTCATAGCATTTTATGTTCTATGCTTTCCCAGGTCATGCCCAGCAGTTTTCTACACTCTGTTGGACTTGCACGGTCTTGGCCAGGGTCTACCCAGAAGCCCAGTCATTCACTCACATCCCTAGCATGGGAATTGTAACTGCTTAAGCCTACTTGTGTAGACATAAGCTGAACTGCAGTGAAAGACAATGTGCAATGTAGATTCACTGTAGAGAACTACCCTGGAAACAGTCAAAATACAATAACATCTTAGGCACTGGATCTTAGGAAAAACCCAACAAACAGGGGATCTGATCAATTCTGATTTATAACATGAATGAAATAGATTCCCTGGGTTTCTGGATCAGTGATATCAATCTCTCTCACTACTGACCCTTAGGTTAATCATATGGTTCTTATTTACTGCTGATGTTGTTTACTGTGATGATGTTTAAAACTCCACTGCGGGTTCAGCAAACCGGAGGAAACACATACCACCCTCCAGAGGCAATTGCCCCCTTGTCCTGATCCTCTTCCACTCCCTTCTGCATGGCAATTCCCTCCATCTCTCATGAGTGGCAGCATTACATTCCATACCCAAACCCAGCTCCTCTCACACCATGTGCTTCAGGCCTCCTTCATCTTCATCTGCTGCCTCACAGCACGTGTCACACGGTGCTGAAGTTCACCTACGCTTAACCTGATGCATGGCTCCATAATCCACGCCCTCATAAAAGGTAACAGATATTTTGAAACACCTGCTGTGCTTTATAATTTGCAGTTGACCAAAGGAGGAAAAATTAATTATAAAAGTCCATAGCAGAAATTTGAGGAGTATCAACCTCTGCAAAACTGAAGTGTGTGAGTGATAAGAACATAAAGGTCAAGAAAAATTATGAATTATCTCTGGATGAGAAAGCAGCCTTACAATTTTAAAAGGATGTGTGCTGACAGAGAACTGATTTCTGGCTGGAACCCTGGCCAAAATGCTTGAATAGAAGTACTGGAAGGAACTTGAACAAATGGAGTTTGCATAGCAAACAAAATCACACAGTCCAGATGGTTGATGAATAAAAAGTGTCCTCATAAAATTGAAATAACATAATATCCAAGAATAATAGAAGAAAAACCTGCAGCAGG
>NW_010527014.1:102483-104299 GCF_000687285.1 Phaethon lepturus
AAATGTAATCAATACAACCTACGGAACTTCCTATAATGTAACAAATAAAGCTATGAAAAGAAACAATGGGTACTTGAAGAACAATATGAGAATTGCAGTGGAGTTCACATCTTGCAAGAATTTGCAAATAAAAGCATAGCACACAGACTAGGCAAAGATGATAAGCAGAGTGGTGTTGCTACAGAGGCATTATTCATAGGATTAATGGCCAATGCTACAGAAGAAAGTTAATGAGCGTGCAGCTTGACAAATGCAAACCTATTAATTTTTAATCTGGACATAAATGCAAAAATCGAGATGTTGTCTGCAACAGTGATTGTAGTAAAAGGAACAAGTGAACTATACAGCAACAAGTAAATCAGTATAGATATAATTTCTCAGCGGTCCCTGCTTTGGGGTTAAAAATCTTTCAGGTCCTACGTCCTATGAAGAAATAATGTTCACTGCGGAAATACAGAGCAAAAAAAAACCCAGAAGAATGATTTGTGAATGGATGAGGAGGAATGGGACAGTTCTCAGTGGAGCACAGAGCGAAGCTGAAAGAGCTTAGCCATCTACAGCTCTTGTTTTTGGACAAGTTTTTCTCATTCCAGGAAGAAGAATAAAGAAGATGGAGATGGTGAGTACGTGAGGAGAGCTCACACAGCAGGGCTAGGAGAGTGGGTGTACAACACCTGCAGTTCAGCCACAGAGACCCCATAATGAGATACAGAGATGTAGAAAGAACATTGCTTACAACAGAGGAAATTTTTGGAGATACAGTTAAGCAACAATTATTCTTCTATACTTGATGTATCATTAAAATTCTCGTAGTTACTTTGGTGAAATAGAGCAGAGATTTTTGTACATTCAGTACTGCCTTTAACAAACAGGTCCTTCAGTTGAGGGGTTCTTTATTTCCTGATGCATTTCATAATGAAATACAACAGCATCTTAATGGAAAAGAGGTACTAAGATGTACCTAGATTATATTTTTGTTTAGACAGGTGAGAAGGAAGACAAAGACAAATCAGCAGAAGAATGTGATGATAACACAACCATTGAATTACTACTGAAAGAGCCCAAACACCTGGGGTGAATATTAGATGAACTAAAGATATAAATTCTGTGAAAGGAAAGAAAAGTTTAGGAGAAAGGTTAACATATTAAAATGTTATGTGCCAAAACTGAGGCTACAACCAGTGGCTACTGTGACCGACAACTAGCGATCTGTGTATAAATTACCTGCAAAGAAAGCTGATAATGCAGAGATAGAGTTCACAAACTTACAAATGTTCCTACCCTTGTACAAATCTAAGCAAAAGCTGAAACAGCATTGGGAAGAATCACCTGATCATTAGACAACTGCTGCTAGAACTTAACACGATAAAGATGTTCAATGAATATAACCCATGAATTTCAATAGAAAGTTTTAAAAGCTTATGCAGAAAATTAAAGATTCTCAATGAATGGATACTTACCATACTTAGAGATGCTTCCTAAGAAGATTGTGTTCATGTTAAAACTTATGATCACAACTAGGGACCACTGCATTCAAGGTGCATACAGATTCAGCAAGAAGACTTTGCTTTAATTAATAGGAGTACAAAAAGTCATGTTTTATTAAGGAGAGAATCACAAACCACAGAATCACTAAGGTTGGAAAGGATCTTCAAGATCATCAATTCCAACCATTAATCCAGTGCCACCGTGTCCCCTAAACCATGACCTGAAACATCACATCCACATGTTTTTTGAACACTTCCAGAGATGGCGACTCTACCACCTCCCTTGGGCAGCCTGCTCCCTGACCACCCTCTTGGTGAAGAAATTTTTC